>NC_030433.2:23933898-23943898 GCF_001660625.3 Ictalurus punctatus
GCAGGTGTGTACTCTCCGTGCTCCTCATGCCGCACGTTACCGCACTAGCCAAATGTTTCAGCTTTCTATTTGATCAGGAAATGAGTTTTTCCTTCAGTTCAGTTTGCCATGAAACGCAACGCACAGGAAAACGCAGGATGGTATAGAGTATATGTGACTCCGAAAAGTCCAAGCGCTTGTGAAGATCACAGAAAACAGAGATATATAAAGGGCTGATTCGAACATGGCCGCCATTTCCCCATGAGGGAATCCCTAAGAGCAGTTTCTAATACTTTATTAACTCGAGTAAAGTTTGTTAAGTCAGCCTCTAGATTAGGGGTGTCCAAAATTATCCGGAAAGGCCCGGTGTGGGTGCGGGTTTTCATTCCGACCAAGCAGGAGCCACACCTTAAGCTTAATAATAAGCTTGATGCTTATTGGTGCATCCCACCCTTAGTGTTATTTTCTGCATACCAGCTGATCGATCTCAAGTTATATACGAGTTTTTATGTTCAAAACAATATCAGGTTGGTAATTGTGCGTGTGTGTGCGTGCGTGTGTGTAGGGCAAACAACGACGAGACACCGAGGGCCGGATATTTTGTTGTTTGCTCCCGTTTTCAGCTGTAAATAGGTCACATTCTGCACCGGAAGCCTTGCGTGTGATGTACGGAACTGCCGCGTGAGCCTAAACACGCGAGTTAAGCACGGCAACTCGCAACGTGCGCTTCTGTTTCTCATACAGATGAGGATCGAGATGAGGATGAGGTTGGGGGGGGGTTGGGGGGGGGACCAGATTGGAGGAATGTGAAGTGCATCTGAGTACGTCCGAGGTTCACGGTCGAGGTGCTAAATCTCAGGGGATTAGCTGCAATGATTTTGTGCAATTCTCCATGCTTGTAGCTCAGTTCGTACATATTTCATACACATTTTGTTCATGACAACATGTACTATAATAATAATAATAATAATAATAATAATAATAATAATAATAATACAGGACTTTCTTAGTTAGGACCTCGAACTAAGAACGGATTATTCAGGGAAACTGTTTGTTTTAATACTGTTTATCAATTGTCGTGCAGATCTGGATATAATGCAGAAACACACACACACACACACACACACACACACACATCAAATTTTCCTCACATTTAACAAGAAACACATTCAACAGCACTTTTGTGAGATCTGCCAATGTTCATAAAGAAGAACACGAATACAGTGTAATTATACTTCTTCATTAAAGCTTCACTGCATGAGAACTTCTTTTATTAAACACATTGAACTCGTATTTCCTCTTCACGAGTCCCGAGCTTTTTGTCCGTACCACTTCACAGCAGCTTTTCTAGCACGCACACACACACACACACACACACACCATGAGCCACAGTCTTAGATCTCAGACGCATGGTGAACGCCTCCTGACATACGTACATCTGGCCCTGAGGGACTTACTTCGTCTGTTCAGCAGTGCAAAAGCTAATAAAACTCATCACTTGTGCCTGGAGAGATGGATCGGACCATTCTTCTGGTTTGTTTCGTGTTGCAGGTTCACAGGTGTGGCATCCGATGTGTAAGCAGGCTGCGAGGACGGAGAGGAAGCTCAGGGTGAGAGACAGAACAGCTATGAGTGCTTTTGTGGGTTTATAGAAATACGTGACTGTACGACCTTACTCTAAGTGTGTGTGTGTGTGTGTGTGTGTGTGTGTGTGTGTGTGTGTGTGTGTGTGTTGTTACAGCTAAGACGCACCTCAGAGGCCTCCATCTCTCCTCCCGGCTCCAGTATAGGATCTCCCAGCAGGGTCATTTGTGTAAGTAGCGCTCCACGCACACACACCTCTCATACACACACACACACACACACACACCTCTCATACACACACAGTACACAGTACATGTGTGTGTGTGTGAAGTGTGTATGGTGGCTGGTGTATTCCTAGCTTACACCCAGTATTCCCAGGATCCACCATGACCCACAAGGGATAAAGCACTATTATTATTATTATTATTATTATTATTATTATTATTATTATTATTATTATTATTATTATTATTTTTATAAATTCTCTGACCTCATCACCATTTTTTCACTTCTTGTCATGTTATTGCCATGTTCATAAGTAAGCACGTGTGTGTGTGTGTGTGTGTGTGTGTGTGTATGCGTGTGCATGTGTGTGTGTGTGTGTTAAGGCTGTGCGATATGGCGATATAATATGATTATCATAATGAATTACATCACAATATGTACTTTTTCTGAGATGATATGATTTTTAAAAATCAATTTTAATTCAAATTTTTTGAAAAACTCATTGAAATCTGCTGGTGTGATGATAAACTTTGTGTATATATATATATATATATATATATATATATATATATATATATATATATATATATATATAGAATCATGGTATGACATTTTTGTCATATCACCCATCCCTTGTGTGTGTGTGTGTGTGTGTGTGTGTGTGTGTGTGTGTGTGTGTGTGTGGACATCTGTGGTATGTGCGGTCAGAAACCTGCTGTGATGCCAGTTCCAATCTCCATCTGGATCTCTCTCACTCTCTGTGTGTGTGTGTGTGTGTGTTTGTGTGTGTGTGTGTGTGTATCTCTCACATGTTCCTGTCTCCTCTGTTCTATCCTTTGTGTGTTCTTCAGGCCAGAGTGGAGAATGAGATCCTCAGTTACAGGGCTCTGTCCTCATTACCTAAGCTTAGCGCTGTATACGGCGAGCCGCGAGCCGGTCTCGTTCCTTACGAGGCGTATCACAGATACTTCTCTGATGACAGGCTAGAGCGTTACCGCTGTGGGGAGGTACTGAGATGTTAGGCTTAGTGCTAATGCTATCAGTACTAGCGTCCTTCTGTTACTCCTTCTTGCCTTCTACAGTGCACCCTAATGACCTGAATGATGGGAATGACGATAGGATTATTTTTGCCTCCTGCTTTTGCTTATGTGAGCGGATGGGCGCTTTTAGCTGCATGTATATTACCCTGTGATAATAGACCGTGGTGCATGGATTTAGGATTTCTCATCCATTAGCATGGTTGTTTTATTCCAAATAATGAAAGACTAAAAGTTCTGCCAATCCACAGCAGTCTTAGACCTAAAGGTACTGTACTTTTCCTTATGGCTGGAGTGGTACGTCTTTTCGTACCTATAAGCGTGTATCTTTTACCTCTGCATTGCACCTTTTAGACCAAGCTCTATTCGTATTCCCAGTTGAAAGATACGTCCTAAAGGTACCCCTGATGGTACCATGACAGCAGCGAGGTACAGTACAGCATGGTACCTTTATTTCTCAGAGCGTATGCCCTGAACATCTTCGGTTAAATATATACAAACGACAACAATAGCTTCCGTGCAAACGATCACATTTCACACGGATCCGTCTTTTCCACTTTCTCTCTCAGTCCACCTCCCATCTTCTGGCGTGGACCTGGAAAGGATTGAGTAATGGAGTGTGAAATGAATTTGTGCTTGCTTGACTTGTGTTCATTTTCTTCTTTTCTTTCCTCTCCTGCCCTGACCGCAGTCTCTGGGAACTCTCTCTGTGTATTCTCAGGTACTAAAGCTCTCTGGTCAGAATGTACTCAAATATCCGCAGGAGACAGAACGGAAATAATCGTTCTAATCTTTAGCTTTCTCGCTTACTAACTTTTTGCCAAGAAGTTGCTTGTGATGTTCAATTTGATGTTCAATTGTGAAAACTGGGTCCCCTGAAGGTTAAAATGTGTTTTGGTTACCCTTGTATTGTTGGGACGGAGCCCCGATGGTGACATCCCGAGTTTAAAAATAGCTAAATAAAATAAGCCATGTTTAACCGTGGGCATGAGGTACTTTTCCATATGGCTACCTCTCTGTGTGCACTTTTATGGCATTTAGCAGACGCCCGTATCCAGAATCAATTCCAGGTCGATTCATAACATTTCCAGTTGACTGGAACTTCTTAATTATCGATGGTGGAAATGGGCGTTTCCTAGTCACCCAGGTGGACTAAAAAATGTCAAATATCAATGAGAATATACTTTTTCTCATTTGAATTCATAGTGGTGCCAATAATAATAATAATAATAAATAATGCTTGTGCTGTTTTCTTATAGACACGCCCCATTGTGTGAAGCTCAACAACCTTTTGCCGCACATCACAGCTATATTCCCGAGTCTTACACATTGTTATGAATGACTAAGGGAATTTGGCGTGTGTGTTACCTCATATTTATACCCCTGTGAAACAGGAAGTCACGGTCGAACAATTTCCTGTTCCTAGTCACCCACGTGTACTAAAAAAAAAAATAGTCTCATAGTTAATAGTTCATACGGGTGCCAATAATTGTTGCACATCTATATTTAACAAAGGGGTTTTTTTTTTTTTGTAAACGTGTTGTATTTGCAGTTGTTTGATATCCATGAGAGCAGCCTTCGTTGCTCATGTTTACCATACGAGGGTGCCAATATTAGTGTAGGGTGCTGTGTTATATATACACACGGTGTATATGGATATCACCGGAGGGGCTCTGTCTGTCCCAAGCCGAGTAATTATTCATGAACTAGAGTAAATCTAATGGAGATGATATATAGGTACAGTAGAGAGAACTGGACTAAACAGCAGCTTCTGGAAGTTAAGATTTTTAACAGAAGATGAAGCTCGTGTTTAAACGCTCCCCTCCTCCGTATTTGACAGGATATCTACGACAGTTTGGACCTCAGGCATCGGCGTTCCTCCAGCCCGGGCTACATCGACTCACCGACGTACAGCCGTCAGGGAATGTCTCCCGCTGTGCCGCGCTCGCCTCAGCTCTACTACCGCTACGGTCAGTCCTCGTCCAACGTCCTCTCCTTCTCCTTCTCACATACATTATCCAAAGCTGAACAAAAGATCCCGATGCCTGAAAAGCTTCAAACGCATCGTTCGTACGTGTGAGCGTCTGGGGAAATCCTTCACGTGGTCCAATTTCGACATTTTCTCCAAATGTGCTCATCACGAGTTAGGTGCAGTTCTAGTATCTTTATTATTGTTTTAATGTGCCGACATCTAAAAGTGAAAAAAAAAAGAGGGATAAATTAAAGATATTCCAATTCCGGCACACGACGCCACACCTACGTCTACATTTATAATCCAGTCTATTGATAGAAAAGCAACACTGCTACCATATTTGAAAGAATTCTATGTTTACAATAGGAAATTTTGATTATCAGCATCATCCACATCAGTGTCCGCCCCTTCACCTGACCTAAAGGGTGCTTATTAATGCCTTTAAACTGTCGTTTAAACATTTTAAACCTTGCCGTCTGTAGGAAGCGTGTAAGAGCTCTTCTTAATCGATTCCGATTCGATCGGGCTTGCGTTCGTTTCGCTACGGCACGTCACTACGCGACGACTTGATCCAAGCATGGCGTCCGTCGTTTGAGAAAAGCACCCTTAGCTGGAGAGGTTTTTAGCGCCGTGTTTATTAAACCGGTTCCTTACACATCATCATCTTTGCATTTCAGACTCCAAGGCAAGGTTAGGAAGACGCCTGAATAAAAACATTTCTATTATTATGATTTCTTTTAATCTTTAGACTTCAAGGTCGAAGAACCTTGTTAAAGATATGAATCGGATCGAGACGCGTCCGTTGACGGTTTTGAAATATCTCGTCAGTTTGAACGTGAAACTGCTCAAGATCATTTCGGATTGGATCCGTGTTTTTTTTTTATCCCGTTTACACGTGGTCACGTCACGTGTCGAGCATCGGGATAAAATCGAAAAGTCGGGAGATGGTTTGCGAATTCAGATTTCTGGCGTAGCGGAGATTTAATTTTGACTATGATCCAGGTACAAGACACATGAAACAACCAGCTGTAAATGGGGTCTTTGATTTTTGTTTGTTTGTTTGTTTGTTTGTTTGTTTTTTGCATGTACATGTACAGTATGTGTTAATTTGGGATTACACGCTGTGATTTTCATCCCAACGAAAATCACACCTCATCAAAAGCCTTCTTTGGTCAGAAATGTTTTATTAAAATCTCGGTGTGAGCGCACAGGATGACGCCAAGCTCACGAGATAGCGATGGGGAAACATAAATAAAACGTTTTAACGGGCAAAATGGAATCTCTGAATGACCTGAATTGACGAGTGTTTGTGTTTCCTGCACGAGTTGATTTCCCGGATCACGCTGATCAACGACGAAAGCGGAACGATATCGTTTTCTTTAACCACAGGTCTGACGTTAGACGATCTTCATCACGCACTTCACCACGCAGTCGGTCCGGTCACAGAATCCATCTCGGATATAATCGAGATCTTGTCGAGTGTGAGGAGTCCGTAACAATCCTAAAAGACTGCTTGAATCATCACGGTGTTCAAAAATAAGTACAAATTTCGGCTCAGTAGACTCGTATCCGTCATTGGTCAGCATGGACGCCGGCTTATGTTTGGGATCGTGGGAAATGGGCGTGTCCAGACTGCACTCATGCTCTGCTTTCTGATTGGTCTTGGGCTGACTGCAGGCACTGATAGTGGCAGGAGTTCTCCCTGTTACAGTCAGCTCGACGCCAGATCCAGCATGTACCCAGCACCCAAGCATTTTCATGTGCCAGGTAGGCTGCTGCTTCTTCTTCACTCACTGATCCTGATCATCCATCCCTATTCCGCTCACAGCCTTGGAAACGGCTGTCCGAAGTCCGAAGGTCATGCATAACTCATAAAACTCTTCTATACCCATATATAACTCATTCTCTCTTTTCCATCAACCACTCCACGCTGGTCCACCGTGAAACAACCCGGGGCTATCGACAACAGTAGTGAGTGCAACTAATATCTGTGTCAGGGGTGTTTAAGAGAAATCTTTCAAACCACAAATCCAAGATGTGTGTGTGTGTGTGTGTTTTCCGCACCTTTACGATAGCAAAGAATATGTTGGAAGACATTTTGCCGCTCTCTGAGAGCTTCCCTCTCAAAATATGGCGACGTTCTGAGCTGCTAAAGCGTTCACCATTTTCGAATGACGTTTTCATATTCTATTCAAACCAATAACAAACCAATACATCGTCAATCTTTAATGTAGTGCTAATACTTTAAGTCACCGGAGTTATTAATTGTCATTAGCGTCATAAGCGCAGGCCGTGACACCAGTGACGGAAACACCAGTGACAAATTTCCATTAAAGATGTACCGAATTTTCCAAGATGGCGTCAACATCATCTCAAATCACACCAACACCAATAAATTATTCTGTCAGATATTTCTCTCCCCCCCCCCCCCCCTTATACGCTTAAACTGTTTGTGCTTTCAGAATACAAGTCATGACATGACGTGAAATGCGGGTGAAAAAAAACATTCTTTTCCAATGATTTCTATTATTAAAATCGCCTGCTGATTTACATATTTGATAGACTTCATACTTTGATGTTAAAATGAATGAGGAACATTTTTTAAAATGTCAATAAAAGCCGGTACAACTGGTTTGCGGGACAAGCTGCTTGCCCCTGCACGTGGCGCTTTCAAAGGATTTATTTATATTTTTTAATGTACACAATAATAAAGAGTTTAAACCATTTTTATAGACACTGACATCTATAATGTGGGGCTTCTTGAAAATTTTTACGATGTCATGGCCGATAAATGAAAGGACCGATTTGTCACCGTGTTTTTTTTCCTCCCAGATATTTGTTTGCAGAAGAAACGAACTGTCGGCCTAGAATGTAAAGAATTAAAGTTCTCGATACACAGATTTTGAACTTGAGAACTGACGGAAGATGAATAGGGATACGACCAGGATGTCCTTCTTTTGTGTCCTTGTCATTTCTTTTCTACCACACTGTCCTCACACATCTCCACCATAATGTCCTTTTCTTCCTCACTGTTTCTTCTTCACTTTTTGTTTCTCTCTGTCTGTCTTCAGCCACTGGGGAGGCCAACATCTACAGGAAGCCACCCATCTATAAGAGACATGGTATATGTGCAGACGCTTCTCTCTGAACGAGACAACTTAACGTTCTGGAGACAGTGAGCCGTGATGTCTTTAGATACGTTGCCGTGTCTCCAAACCTACTTTAGTGCTAGTTGATAAATGTCAGATTTCAAACATACAGCGCCCTCCACTAGTATTGGCACCCTTGGTACTTTTTCATACGGCTACCTCTCTGTGTGCTCCAAAACCACCTCTGGTGTTTATTAAGAAAAAAGCTCTATTTTGGTTTCATCTGACCGTAGAACCCGACCCCATTTGAAGTTCCAGTCGTGTCTGCACGCTGAAGACGCTCGAGTTTGTTTTTGGATGAGAGTAGAGGCTTTTTTCTTGAACCCCTTCCAAACAGCTTGTGGTGATGTCGGTGACTTCAGATTGTAGTTTTGGAGACTTTCTGACCCCAAGACACAACTAACATCTGCAGTTCTCCAGCTGTGATCCTTGGAGATGTTTTATCCACTCGAACCGTCCTCTTCACAGTGCGTTGAGACGATATAGACACACGTCCAATTCCAGGTCGATTCATAACATTTCCAGTGGACTGGAACTTCTTAATTATTGCCCTGATGGTGAAATGGGCCTTTTCAATGCTTGTGCTATTTTCTTATAGACACGCCCCATTGTGTGAAGCTCAACAACCTTTTGCCGCACATCACAGCTACATTCCTCGCTCTTAAACATTGTTATGAATGACTAATGGAATTTGGCCTGTGTGTTACCTCATATTTATACCCCTGTCAAACAGGAAGTCAGGGTCGAACAATTTCCTGCTCCTAGTCTCCCAGGTGTACTAAAAAAAAATATTTTTCTCATATGAATTCATAGAACCTATATTTTGATCCGAGTATTTTTGTGCGTTTTTTGAACAAAAGATTAAACAATAAAGACAATAAAGAGCCTTTTTTTGCTCATATTTACCAAGGGTGCCAGTATATACTGGCACAGGGCGCTGTGTATATACGTATGCTGTTCATTACCCGCTTCCTTCCTCTGATCTTGTCTCTTTCCTTCACTCCCTCTCCTGCTGTTCTTTCCCTCGGTGAAATATCCTTCCTGTAAGTACCAATCGTTCCTCCTCGATCATCCCATTCATTAACACTGTTATGTCGTTAGAGATGAAGGAATGACGACGTCTCGGGATTATGACGTGAGGATTATTACAATTAAGACAAAACGCAACGACGACAGCATAAAAATGTGAACGGAGGTGTCATGATGCGTCGACATAAAAGTGGCGATTTAACCGCGTCCGTTTAATTATAAGAATTTTTTTTTTTTTTTTTTGCAAATCTCAGATTATGTTCAAACAAAAAAATATATTATATATAATATATATTTATATCTCTCATCTACATACGTATATTTCATACATACTGTGTAGCTGCTTCCTCTAGTTACTCTTATGTAGTCATTATATATTTTTATAAATATTTCTACCTTACCAAAAACAAACGAATCAAACTGAATTGTGGTGAAATTTGAGATTTGGTGATGCATTTATTAAATTATTGTGTAATTAATCAAACGAGAGCCACTATTTGAATGATTGTTTATTGATTACGATCGTTCTGAAATATCGGATGTTCGTGTTAATAAACCGAGCAGCGGTGTTAATGTTAATAATTCATAATAATAATAATAATAATAATAATAATAATAATAATAATAATAAGACAGATCATAAAAATTGCATTTGTTAATTTTTTTTTTTTTTTAGTCCTGCCCTGAATAAACTATTTCACATATAGACACAATAATCACTGAATTTACACAAACGAACCAGTTCAAAAGTTTACACACGCTCGATTCTTCACACTGAATGATCAACGTTCACGAGTCCCCTGTTTGTCCTGAGCAGTTCGACTGCCTACTTCCGCATATTCGAGCGCTTTCCAGCAGCGACTATGTGATGTTCGGATCCGTCTGTGTCACACCGAGGACGACTGAGGAACTCGTACACGACTGTTATGAAAAAAATAATACATTTTAAAAAAAAAGGTGCAAACGTTCACTGATGCTCAAGAAGAAGGCAACACGATACATTATGTAGGGGCGTGTAAACTTTT
>NC_030433.2:23951398-24011398 GCF_001660625.3 Ictalurus punctatus
ATTGATTCGAGGTCACCCAAAAGCTTCATTCATTCATCTTCAGTAAGCACTTTATCCTGCTCAGGGTCACGCTGGATCCACACACACATACTCACACTCATTCACACCTAGGGGCAATTTAGCATAGCCGATCCAACAATCCGGTGGAAGGGAACCGAAGAACCGCAGAAGAACCCGCACAGGCAGGAGAACACGCAGACGGTAAGCAGAATAGAATCAGGGACGCTGGAGCAGTGAAGCGACTTTACAACATGCCGCCCACCCAAAACCTTAAATAGACTGCACACACGTGAACAAGGCTTACGTGCACTTTTTACACTCATCAGGAGAATCACCTTGCTAATTGAAAACAAACGGGAAACACCCCCATTCATTTGCATAATGGAAGGTGATTGGCTGTTGTATTGTATGATGTAATAATTTTATTGCAGTCTTTCAAAAGTCCAATAAAAAGTTCTGCTTCTTCTTCATCTTATTATTATTACTATTATTATTACTATTATTATTATTATTATTATTATTATTATAACTGTTGTGTATCTGAGCACGAATATTAATTACCCTAAAACAGTCTATATAAAATATATTTGAATAGTTTATGTTAGTGATCTGTTCACACTTTTTGCAGCCCCACAGTGCGGATTACTTCCACTACGACAGCACCAACGCAGTAAACTGGGGATTTAGAGGTACGTGTTCTCAGCAACATCTATACACTATGTGGCCAAAACTATATGGACACCTGGGGGGGGGGGCGTATTACAGAAACGTTCTATAATTTGGAATTTTTCACTAATTCGCATTACAGAAGCAATTCTTGACTTGATTCAGGATTCTTATCTGATCTTCCGAAATCTTCTCTCTAGTTAAGAAATCTTAAACCGCTCCACCGAGTTTGATAGTCATCTCTCAGGTCTGTTACCAAGCAACCGACAACACACAACAACACAGCTGCTGAGAAGTAAACGTTCGATGATAACGGAGTACGTTGAATAGTGAAATCACTTGCACCATGACCGGTAACGCTCCGCGACGGTCCTTGAGCTTCTGTAATGTTGGTCGTGATTCTTGTTCTAACTGCATCCTCATATTTCATGGGAGTCTGGAATTATTCACAGCACAGCACGTCATCTGGGTCTTCCAAAAGTCTTTCCACCATCAAACATTGCGGTTCTTCGTCTTGTATCGTTAGTAAACGTAACTCCATTCCCGGACATGGCTGTCGTGATGTTATCTATGTAAGTTAGTACACCCGTGGGGACGTCCTACAGTTAAGACACTTTTTTTTTTTTTAGGATTTTTTTGTCTCGCTAGGATGCTTCTGTAATACCCTTTTCCTCTCTTAGGGAATGTTATTCTGTAAGTCTTTGTCTTAAATGAGGTCCTAACTGAAATCGCCATGGTTACCAAACAGATAAGATAGGATTCTAAATATAGGATCTTTTGTAATACACCGCATGACCATCACAGTGATACGTGGTTCTTCTCCAAACTGGTACCACAGAGCTGGAAGCA
Source organism: Ictalurus punctatus (assembly GCF_001660625.3). Classification (NCBI taxonomy): domain Eukaryota; kingdom Metazoa; phylum Chordata; class Actinopteri; order Siluriformes; family Ictaluridae; genus Ictalurus; species Ictalurus punctatus. The sequence goes on from NC_030433.2 coordinate 23,952,914, forward strand.
CACGCTCGTATAGAACGTCTCTGTACGCTGTAGCTTAACAGTTTCCCTTCACGGGAACTAAGAATCCCGAACACTGTTCCAGCACGACGATGCTCCTGTGCACAAAGAGTGCGAGCTCCATGAAGACGCGGTGTGTGAAGGTTGGAAGAAGGTAGAAGAACTCGAGTGTCCTGTACAGAACCCTGACCTCAACCCCACTGACTCATCACCTTTGGGAGGAACTGGAACTGGAGTCTCCTCACATCAACATCAGCTCCTGACCTCGACCTCACTAAGGCTCCTGTAGCTGAACGAACACGGATCCCCACGGCCACGCCCCAAAATCTAGTGCAAAGCCTTCCCAGAAGACTGGAGCGCATTATAACAGGGAACACAGAGGGAATAAATCTGGAATGAGACGTTCAACAAGAACATGCAGTATGGCTGTGATGGTAAATTGTGCCCAAACGTTTGGCCGCTGATTCCCGCTTTTCTCTTTTTTTTCTCTCTGTTTCAGAATACAAGGTTAGCGACCACACGACCCAATACTGAAGACCCCAGGACAAGAACAAGAACCATTTTTATTTCATAATTGAAACCTGTGACATTTTTTTTTTCTTTGAGCTGTCTGGGAAACATTTAAAATGAATAAGATAATAATGGAAATGCGTCTCAATCAGAGTGTGAATTAGTTAGCGAGTTTTCTGCCGTTAGCAAAGTTCGAAATATGAAACAAAGAACCCTTTTTTTTTAAAAAAAAAACTAGTGACGATAACTTTCACGAAAGGTGAACAAAGAAGCGTAACTATAAATAAAAGAGCCATGCTAAACACAGCTTGCTAACAACCTAATGGCTAGCTAGCAGTAAGCTACAGCAGCATAAATTACAAGTCTACAGGTGTGGCAAATAGATATTTCCTATTTCAATTCAATTACGAGACCAAACTAGCCGGCTAACTCATAACATGTTTCGTCTAGATGTCTGCATTTTTAGTTTATAACGAGTAAATACGCGGTGAGGGAGTGTTGAGTATTTCGTAAGTGCTTGCTCCGTTGTAGCGGCGTTTAAACGTGTCATTTACGTGTCTTTCTGACACGCTTTGGGAAACGTTCATTAGATTTAGATCCCTGTTTTTGACTTTCTGCTGATTTTTACTCAGCAGTTTTCTTAAGACTTGATAAAGACTGAAACTGGTTTGTATGAGAAATAAAACGAGTGGAAATAAATAAATCACACTGTCCACACCTAGAACGATGCCGTGAGCCACGACATCGCTCATTGTTAATTGTTTGTTGTTAAAGTCGGTCATCTTTCTGCCGTTTGCAGATCTATCCGTATCGGGATCTCATCGTCACCGTCCGTGGTCGTAACGCGCTTCCCGGTGACGTGGACAGGACGAGATTAGAGGTAAATCAGTTTTATAGCGGCGCGGGTGTAAAAGCGAGGAATAAAACGTGACGGTGGCGTGATGCGTTACTCCATCGCAAAGCGTTTTATTCCACTTACACCACAGCAATAACACAAACAGTTGTTTTATTAAATGCATAACCATAATGAATTCTTTTTATCCATTTGTGGAACATCTGCAAAACAAGTTCCTGTTCTCGCTTACGCTATAGCAGCTATAAACATTCACTCCCTCATCAGCCCCTCTCTCTCTCTCACGGTCTCTCTTTCTCTCTATCGCTTCTGTTATAGCAGCTATAAACAGTCGCTCTCTCATCACGCCCCCCCCTCTCTCATGAGCTCTCTTTCTCTCTATCGCTTATGTTATAGCAGCTATAAACAGTCGCTCCCTCATCAGCCCCCCTCTCTCTCCCTCTCTCTCTCACGCTCTCTATCGCTTACGCTATAGCAGCTATAAACATTCACTCCCTCATCAGCCCCTCTCTCATGCTCTCTTTCTCTCTATCGCTTATGTTATAGCAGCTATAAACAGTCGCTCTCTCATCACCCCCCCCTCTCTCTCATGAGCTCTCTTTCTCTCTATCGCTTATGTTATAGCAGCTATAAACATTCACTCCCTCATCAGCCCCTCTCTCTCTCTCACACTCTTTCTATCGCTTACGTTATAGCAGCTATAAACATTCACTCCCTCATCAGCCCCTCTCTCTCTCTCACGCTCTCTTTCTCTCTATCGCTTACGTTATAGCAGCTATAATGAGTCGCTCTCTCATCAGCCCCTCTCTCTCTCTTTTTGGTGTGTTTAATAAATAAACTCTGTCCTAACCAAGATAACATACCCATATAATGTTCACGTATGATCTGCTTCCACATGTCCTCCAAGAGACACTTGTCCCCTGACGAGTTCTACCAGGTGTTCGGGATGACCATGGCCGATTTCGAGCGCTTGGCATTGTGGAAACAAAACGAGTTAAAGAAGCAGGCAAGGCTGTTCTAGAAACATGAAGCTGTGGGCCTCACCTCAGGACCAACAAGCCTCTGCAGACCTCTGGAGGGTTCAAGTAGTCTGAAGGAAATAAACTTCAAATCTGGATCGGTGATCTGTTCCATCAAAGCGGACACGATGAAGCCTTCAGTTCCTCCACTGTGGACCGATTCGCAAACGTACGAGACTCTGTCCAGAATAAATAAAGTGTGTGGCTTGTTTGATTTTATTTCAGACTCGACCTCCTACTGAACTTCAGGTTGCACCGTATAGAAGACGTGTATGATATGATAGAACATTGCCTTATTTTATGAGAAAGTGAGGCTAACACCAGCAAGTGTGCAAAGAGCATGGACTAAATGATCTTATTCTTATATATAAATATATATATATATATAAATAAGGTATAAAGCGCCCAGACTGCATAGAGCATCTCCGGAGTTGAAGAATGTTGGACGAGTTCTTTCATAGCCATCACTTCTGAGGGAGCGTATCGTGTACGTTTTGCAAAACCAAAGTCTTTAGCGGACATCGATCTGTGCCGAACCGGACGCAGGACCGATCGGATCGTCTTTCTTCTTCTTCAGGTGGAGAGCCGATGAGATTTATGAACGAGTAGAACGTGTATTAAGAAAAGGGTTGGGAATATCAGGACTAGACGCTACTTGAATAATTTGAAACGAGATAAAACTATGAAAAGATATTCATGACGTGTTAAAAAAAAACAAAACGTTTACTTAACGCGTTCAAGACATTTCCGTTCGCTCCTTTTTGCCTTAAATTAATGAAAGGTTAACGGCGACCTCGTTCAGAAATCAGGAAAATTTATTCATTTCCCCACAAATCGGCATCAACATGTTACACTCGGAGCCTTCGAGTACCGTTAGACGAAATCACTCCACATCACCCCAGCGATACGCGGTACGTCTAAAATTGCTTAATAGCTGCCGCCAGTTTAGACTAACAGTATTACTTCTTTCCTTAGTGGTGTCGTATTATTCTGTAGCAGAAAGCTGGAAGTGATGTAGATGATAAGGTCAGGATCCTGGTGGATCCGGAGTCAATCCCGGGAACATGTGAGGTGGGAACAGACTGGATTGGAAGCCAGTACATCGTCACAGTGATAATTACAATGTCTTTTATTTCAAAGTGAGAATACGTCATTAAACGACATGGTTGGAACCACGTGTACGCGCAGCTGGGCTTGTATTTGTTTTGGTGAGAATTGTGAGCTGCATTATTTTTGGTATAATTGGAGACATTTTGATGGATTCAGTTCTTTTTGGTAAACAGTTCCCTTACGCAGGAGCAGTGCATCTGACCACAATGACTTTTTCGGCTATTTTTTTTTTTTTTTTTCATTTAAATCGGAATTAAAACTGGAACAGGTAACGTGTTTCTGCCAAGCTGAAAACTTTGGATGAAACGACATTTAAAATCCAAGCAAGTGTTAGAAAATACAGCGCCTTCCACTAATATTGGCAAAGAAGGCTGCTGTGAAAATTTGTCTTTATTGTTGAATCTTTTGTGTAAAAAACCCCCCCAAAAAACTCCGCTCTCATGGACGGAGATCAAACGATTATTAGCGGAGGGCGCTGCAGACGCGTAGGTGGATCTGGTTGTCAATATTTTCAATTGAATTCTGATTATATAGCAGGATCAAAATGACATAATTCCATAAACTTTTCATTCATTATTTTTCTAGAATACTATCAAACACTTTCTGGATCGTACGAGCGGATTTTAAACCGTCAGAGACATTAGTCGAGGAAATCCTGACTTTTATAAACCAAGTATGATTAGAATCTGTGTGGAAAAAAAAAAATCTGTAAAGGAATACTGTGCTGATTTTATTGAAGTAAAAATGTTGGAAGCGTGGACGATTCTGCGTGGTTTTATTCAGTCAAGTCACACTCGCGGTATTTTCATGAAGCAAAACATTTAATGGGTACAAATGAAAAAAAAGTGTATGTCTGCAGTTCAGTGCTTAACGAAAAAAGAAAATCTCATAAATAACCGGATTGGACTGGAGGAAGTGTGAGAGATGATCCCGAGAGCGGAACGCTACCGGACGCGAGATGAGAGGACACGTGATGATGGCGGGTTTCTGACGCTGTTCGAATACGGACAGGATGCAAGCCAGCGCAGAACTCCAGGCATCTCGGCGACAAGCTACAGGCCACCTACAGCCCCTTCTTCATCTCGCGGGTTCATCATGCTCGATTACGTTTAACCTTTGAGGGAAGACATTCCGGCTCTCATGATCTCGTCTACCAGGAGGATGTTGCTAGCAATTACCGTGCTGAAGAGAGAAAGAAGAAGAAAAAAAAAAAAGGTGTCTTATTTACAAGATCCCAGACTGCTAGTCATGGAAGAAAGAAAAAGGAAAAAAAAAAAAACCTCAATTGGAGGCACATTATTTGTTTATTTAATCTGAATATAGATATGGACTTTGGACGAATGAATTACTGATACACAAGATAAACTGTTCCTACTGAATCCATTTGAGCAGATGAAAGAAGACACCAGAACCAATAAGAGGTGAACGTTTTACTCACCAAGAGTGAAGCAGCTGTTTTTTAACACAATAGTTATCCCAAATGCCGGCCTCTCCAGCTACTATGGGTTCACCTGAGAGAGCCGGAAACATCAAATATTGCTCAAATGTGCAGTCTCATTAAATATGTGAAATCATCATAAATGTAATACGTCGCGAGACATCGGGGTAAACGTGTGGGTAATTCCGAGACAAACCTGTGTTCAGGTCTACACCGACAACCTGACCGGACTCTTTAAACTCAGTCTGCAGCTTCACAAGTGTCTCCTGTGGATCAAAGCCTGAATTCCTAGCCAGGACCTGCAAAGACAGACACACACACACAGAGCTTTCCCTTAACATCCACACCGTTCTCATGCTTCGTGAGGGCAAAACATGTAGTGCATTAAAAGTGAAAAATCTAAATAAAAAAAAAAAATAATAATAAAAAAAAGGGAGTTCTCTTCAGTTATCTAGATCTATATACAATAGATCTTATAAATGCAATATAGAACTCGAACACGAGGCTCAATTCGCTCGTTCTTGAACATTCCAGTACCTTTGGGATGATGAGCAGAGCGTCAGCGAACGCCTGCACACCCAGCTGAGCTCGTCCCTTCACTTTGGGCTTGTGTTTCACCAGGGCATCGGCCACGGCCACCTCAAAGGCACCTGCTCCTGGTACAACGCTGCCTGTTCGGGGGGGGTGCAAAAAGGGCATCTACTTTCAATCTGCTAAAAATACTCAATTATTTTGATTTGTTTAGGATTTTTTTAAAATCACAACATAACTCCCATAGTTCTGTTTGTGTTATTCCAGATTCTTGATGACTATTACTTTTATTCTAAAATGTGGGAGAAAAAATTGTAATAAGGAATGAGTGTCTATACTATGCTTGTACAGGACTGTGATGTGAGGTCGCCCACTTGTGGTTGAACTTGGTAATATACCGTTCTTACAACAAGTTATGTACTCTTAACTGTGTTTTGGGGATTGTATAATTTAAATCAGATTTTCCCTCTTTACACCCTTACAAGTACACAATAAAGCTCCTGTTCCACACTCGTACCATCCTCGATGGTGTTCTTGACAGCACGCAGGCCATCTCTCACGGCGTCTTTGATCTGCGTCAGTGTGTGTTTGTTTGGTCCTTTGACCAGCAGCGTCACGGACCGCGGGTTCAGACAATTCTCGATGTACGTGTACTTCTCCTCGCCCTGTTACACACACGGTTAGCGTGAAACACAAAACAAAATCGTCGTTCCATCTTCCGTTCACCGTCTCCACTCGTCTCACACAATCTAGATCTAAACTGTAAGCTGAACATTACACAGAAGTTAAACTGACCAGCGTGTGTTCGTACACCAGACCGGCATGGCCCAAACACTCCGGGGTGAGATCGTCTAAAGAGTTCATGGCAACACCGCCACAGGCCAGAGTGAGTCTGAGAGAAAAGAGAAAAAGACGCATTAGGGAAATGTACTGAACAGATAATGTTGTAGATAAATCAGTACAAGGTTCAATTGTACATCTGATCGTTCTGAAAGAGATGTGCAAGTCAGTGACTAAGTACGTTTGCTTGCACGTCGAATTCCATTTAAGGTCTATATCCGGGTTGCAGCCATATTCCGAATACCATATCCATATCCATATCTATCTATCTATCTATCTATCTATATATATATATATATATATATATATATATATATATATATACACACACACACACATACACACACACACACGTACAAGCGTCAGAATATTCCTGTACACGTGTTAAAAGCATGCCGATCCACACACGCGCTTTTCCTTTCCCGTGAGACTTGAGGTGCCGGCGCTGCTACCCACAATTCCTTCCAGACTGAGCATGTGTGCATAAATCTCCTTTCAGTGGATTTTCTGAATAAGGTGCATCAAATTTCCTATTAAAACAGGCATATTCCAGGGGCGGGAATCAGAACGTCGTCTTAATCTGAATCGGATCACGGCGTTTACATGACTCGATACTAATTAAAAATATTGCTGATTAATATCGGATTACCGATGCGTACGTAAACGTAGTCCGTGAACATGACCGGATTCGTCTTTGTTTTATTAAATCTGTTCTTATTTATTAATCCTTACATAAAGGAGTCGCGTTATCCTCAAGAACACAAGTCAAAGTCTAGACTTTCACAATAGGGTAAACATATCTAAAAATATCACGGCATCATGGAGTTAAATGGATCGACCTTTTATAAAAAAATAAATAATTTAACACTGAAAAAGGAACGGGAAAAAAGTTGTGATCTTACAATCTGAACGATTAAGTGTGCATTTTTTACACAACATCCTTTACTCCCGGGTCAGTTTTAAACTTCACATAAAAAAAATAAAAAAAATAAAAAACCCACACTAAGATGACGAAGCCTTTATGTTGCACTATAACGGATTGTTCGCTTCCCCACAAATGAGTGAGAACACACAGTAATGCACCACTATGAGAAGAGGAGAGTGTGGTAATCTGGCATGGTGTCTGACTGTGTTTACTACAGGAAGAGTAAAGCAGAATTCGTCCATGCGCGAGGTATTTCATCTTTCGATTCCAAAACGAGGGCTGTTCCGTACCTCTCCATGTTCCTCCTCTTCGCCCGGCGCAGGGCCACGATGCCTTCTTTAGCCAGCGCGTCCAGAGAGAACGGATCGATCCCCTGTGCGAAAGACAGATCAGTCAGTGCACGTTTCTACAGAAAGCGTAGTGTGCTGGTCCCATGAATGCGTGTAGGAAGAACGGAGCGTCTTCTACAGCAGAGGTATAGACCACACTTTATTGTAGCACAGTTCAAGACCAAGATGAGCTACATGAGCACCCACGGGTGTTCACTGTGCGTAACAAGGCTTTAATCAGAACGTATTAGCACTTAGTCAGCGTTCAATAAACGTAGATGAACTAAAGCTCTTCGATAAGATTAAAAAGTTACCTTCTGGTTGATGACCACGAAGCCCTTCTTGTTGTCAGCGCACACTTTGTTCTTTAGCTCGATGATCTTGCATACGCGCTCCTCGATGAACTTCCTCTCGGCCTTCACCAGCTTATCTCGCTCCTCGGCACTCTTGTAGAAGAAGCCAGAGTTCACCTCGCTGTGGAAAACACATCACTACTTGCTTTATTTGGACCAAGATTTACAGTTAAGTACACATTTTAAATGTTCAAATGTTTAGTGAAATTAAATCCAGCGATGGCACAAGCCTAGTCTACAGTAAGGAGAACTAGTCGTATCTACGTTTTCTCGTATTCCAGAGACACGTTGCAGGTCAGGATGTAAGCGTCCTCCACTCTCTTCTTCATGTCAGGATGTCGGGCGCCGTGGTCCAACACCAAACCTCTGATCAGGCTGGAAAAGAAAAAGCCGCATTTTCATAGTCAAGACCAATATCAGAACCGTTAAACCTTCAGGAAAGGAATCGGACAAAATCCCAACACCACCAAACCGCTTCAAATCCACAACTTCTACTCGACCGAGCGTATTGCTTACTGCGTATCGCTGTCCGTCTTGTGTTTCATCTCCATGATCTCCACCATGTAAAGGTCAATGGGTTCATTAGGTTTCCTGATGGCCAGCACAGCGTCCACCACCGCCTGAGGAAACACGTACGCGGGTGTTATTACAGGAAACGCATCAGGAACACACATCACATAACGAGAATTATGTGACAATAATTCTCATTATAAACATTTGAGAATCCTACACGATATGATTTGACATATTGTCCAACCCCAACCATAACACACCATCAAAGTTACCCTTTTCTGACCTGAAATTTTTAGTTCTAATCATTCACTATGATTATCAGTTTGGTTGTTTTTTCCCCCCCATTAACATTTTTGTGAAAATTTTCTTTGAAAAAAATAAAGCAAATTAGAATACACAATAGAGTGTAAAGACTGAACAAATATTTGCACTTTCAGTTAGTTTAACTAACAGTTTTGTTGAAACGAGAAGTAAAAAAAAAAAAAAAGGTTTTGTGCTGGCCTCATGAATACATGTAGGAAGAACAGAGCTTCTTCTACTGCAGAGGTATAGACCACACTTTACTGTAGCACAGGTCAAGACCAAGAAGCGCTACATAAGCACCCACGGGTGTTCACTGTGCGTTCATCTCACCATCAGCCTCATCAGTTCATCACCAGGACGCGTACTGACTGCACAAAACACGTATTTGTTTGTTTTGTTTTGTTTTTTTAAAGCTGATACCAAATTAAAAAATTTAAAGAGCAGTGCAGCTGATAGTTAATAAAGTGGCAAATGAATGCCTTTAAAGAATAAATACATATTGTTAAGATTTAAGGATATATACAAAATGTTGTTCTAGCACACGATCAATTTCCAATTTAAATAATAAATAAACTCCAGGTCTAACTATCCCTTTAAAAATGCCTATCACTTTATATAAATATACAAGATTCCACCATAAGCCTGGATGTTTCAGTGCAGATTTATTAAACAACCTATATCTATAAAATATTTCAGTTGGATCATATAAACCCCGGTAAATCTGAAATAATGACGCAAACGTGAACATGATTATTACACGACACGGTCGAATTCTATGCTATGTAATTATGAACGTCTAACTAGCCCTAAAAAATGTTGTTTTTTTTTAAATGTTAAACTAGAACTTGTTCTACTTGAAATGTAGACATTTTCCCATTAATATTACAATTTAAAGCAATTTTTTATGTTTTAAAAAAAGCTGTAAATTCTAGAGGTTTACTGCATACTTCACTGCAATTTAATTACAGTGCTGAACAGATTCACTTTTGTCGAATTCAATAAAATTGTGAGAGGGAAAAACCCCCCCCCAATAAAACAGAGGGTTGCCGTCGCTTCAGCTCATATCTGTTCTGCTTCAGATATTAGGCGTGTGTGCGTTATGCTGAAGAAACATCTGAAACGTTACATCACCCCCATGGATGTGCCGTACCTCTGTGAGCAGGTCAGCCAGCGCCACGTGGACTTTGGTCCTCAGCGAGGTCCTGGCCACGTTAACCAGAGTCTCACGGTCCATCTCCTTAGTGACCTTCACGTCCTCGAGAACAGCCAGAGCCTTTTCCTTCGCAGCTTCAAAGCCCTCAGCGATGATCCTGGGGTGGAGGCCCTGAGCGCACCAACACGACAAGAGACATCAGATTTAACAAAATTTTACAGCATTATTAATTTAATACACATATTATAAATCTCTATAAATGTGCTTATGAAGCAGGATGATAATATTTGCAAAAGAGTTTTTTTTATATAGTTGCTAAGAAGTAGTAGAAGATATGGCACTTTATTTTCCCGATATCGGCACCTAACAGATGCTCCCCCCCCTTCCTGTTTATAATCGAATAAGCTTGAACCTTTTCATGTCCACCCTTATGGACAGTCTATTTACGGCTCTTTTTAAATCTATATACTTTAGCAATATAAGATGAAAATCACCTTCAAATCAGTTGAGAGCCTTAAACTTCTGTAACTATTTAAACTGTTTGTCACTCAATTTGTACTACATGAATAATAATAATAATAATAATAATAATAATAATAATAATAATTTGTGCCAGACTCCAGTGAAAGTTTTTACAAACTAGGTTTCCTCTTAGTTTTTTTAAATAATATTTTTGTTTCTGAATTTTTATTTTTTATGTCAAGCAACAGTCCGAATCTGTGTGCACTTTTAATGTCCAGAAGTGATATTTTCTAAAATATCAAGAGTAAGGTTTTATCCTTTTAGCCTCATGGGCGAACCATTTACTTTTTAACATGGGACATTTAGACAGAAGCAAAATTCATACATTACATGAATCATAATTTTTTTGCAAACCTCAGAAACGTAAAGATCAGCCTGTTTCAGTAACTCTCCAATGATGAGGACGTTGGACGTGGTGCCGTCTCCGGTGATGTCGTCCTGCGCCGTCGCCACCTTAGCGATCAGAGACGCCGTCGGATGCTGGATTTGCTGTGTGGAGAACGACAAGCATGGAAATTCAGTCCTTTTACCACCACTGAAGTGTAGTTTCTTCATACGAGTCACATTTGAATAGAAAACATTTTCTCTTACCATCTCATGCAACAGCACGTTGCCGTCTTTAGTGAGCTTGATGTCTCCGGCGCCGGACACGAGCCTGTAAGGACCGTAAGTAAAACCTCTGGTTAAAACACGAGGTCGTCCTCTCTGTGGCCTGGAGCTTGGGGTGGGATTAAGCGAAGTAACTCGTATCACTCCGTATTAATTAAACGTACGATCTGTACAAGCATAAAGGCCTTGGGAAATGGCAGTGAAGTGATGTCATTTTCAAACAAACGACGATAAGACGAGGAAGTAGGAAGACATCTTAAATAACTAGTCATTTAACAAAATATAACGGTGAGATACTAACAGCGAACTTTATTTCATTACACACACACACACCGACATTAGCTGTAATCTTTCCAGCATCTCTACGAACAATCTTACTCGGGTGATGAGACGGAAACCGACGTCGTCCATGGTGATAACCAAAACAAGAACTCGTCATCCTGCTCTTTTAATTCTACGTAATTTGACAGAAATTGTTTTTTTTCTTTTCTTTCAATAATTAGATTAGGTTACAAACTAATAAAAGTAGGTGGTGCGTTTGCTTAATTATAAATCATTCCAGCTGAGAGATTACAGAAAACAACAACAAAAGACGAGTTATTAATCATTTCATGCTAATTAGATCAATTAACAGATGTTATAATTAAACATACAGTCTGCTGAATGGATGGATAGATAGAATATCTTCATATACATATATATATATATATATATATATATATGCCCATATTGTAAAAATATTGTGTGGTCTTCTTTCTACTCTGTTTTGTATTAAGTGGTATATTATTTCATGTTAAAAAAAACCTCAATGTAAATTAAATGTGTGCACCAGTCAGTGTGTGTTAGTCTTCTTCCTTTTTCTCTTTTCTTGACTTTAAGAACTTTTGCTCAACGTTTGGTTCATATTCCTGCTAAATTTAAAGCATATTTCAGTTCAGGGACTGCTGTGGCTTTCAGAATCAGCTATATATGGTAGAAAATGTGCTCGTTTGACCATATAAAGAGTTCTCTAAGGCTGTGAGAAGAATACATTGGAGGGGGAGGAAAAAAAGAACATAGAATATAGGTCTCTGAATATAGAGACGATCATGGACAAATAAGGGGTCATATCGTGTTATAACAACAGGTGTATGTAATAATAATAATAATAATAATAATAATAATAAATTAATTAAAAAGGCAAACAACAAATGCGTTTAGACCAGTATGGAGTTTGCTTCAACGGAAATGCAAAAGCTATAAACTTATTTCCAGCTTAATATCTAACAATTATCAGATTATTGTCTAAGGAATGGAGTCCGATGCCGACAGCTAGCTCAGGATGCTACACACGCACCATGTGGAGCAGAGATTTAGTGCGAACTAGCTATGCTAAGCTACGCTAAGCTAAGAGAAGATAGCTAACTAGCTAACTACTTTAACCACGGAGTTAGTCAGGTAAATTATTCGCATTAAAACTGCACACAATGAGAGAGTGAAAAATATTCGCCGTGACTCCGTGTAATAATACTCCACTAGCATAACCAACGAGCAAGCTATCCCAAATAGCGCCGTGTTCAATACGAAGTGAACTACAAAGGCTGCACGAACCATTCTACAACGCCATATTTAGTGCACCTTTACATGGAGTATGAGCGGATTTGGGTGTGGCCTGAGCCAAACCGCGCCAACAGGCCTCAGATGCAGACTCACATTTTCATGGTTCCTTTTGGTCCGAGATTGCTTTTCAGGACATCCTGGAGTCCCCGAGCGGCGCTGATGTTCACAGCCAGGGCCGCTTGAGCTCTAGCGACCTCGGCTTTCGGATTAAGTGCCTTTATAGCAGACATTGTGTTGTGCCACGACTTAGTCGAAAAGGACCGAAGAGCGGCTCCACAACGCAAGTCAGGCCGGTTACAGAGGCTAACAGGAGAGAGAGCTAAGAGCTAAACGGGCTTCCAGAAAGCTCTAAAGCACGCGCTCCTTTGACACGGCCCGCAGAGCGTCGTGATTGGATGAAGTTCCGCGTCACGAAAATAAGCAGCGCTGATTGGCTAATAGCCACGTCTGTCATTTTATACACGCTGGTGAAGAAAAGATGGCGGAATGATTCTGCATTGTCTTCAGATTATTGAATAAACAGCAGTGAATAATAATAATAAAAAAAAAAATTTAAAAACGTAAGAATGTGTAATAAGTTAACAAGGCATCTGAAACCCTGATAACATTAAAACATTTTTATATACTTCCCAATATAGTATGAGACAAAAGCCATAATGCTATGCACTTTTTACTATACATCCTTAATGAATTACATAATATGGCCAACAGTCTTCAGACACCTGATCATAAACACCCATATGTCCTTGTTGAACATCCCATTCCAGATTTATTCCCTCTGTGTTCCCTGTTATAATGCGCTCCAGTCTTCTGGGAAGGCTTTGCATTAGATTTTGGGGCGTGGCCGTGGGGATTTGTGTTCATTCAGCTACAGGAGCGTTAGTGAGGTCGAGGTCAGGAGCTGATGTTGATGTGAGGAGACTCCGGTTCCAGTTCCTCCCAAAGGTGATGAGTCAGTGGGGTTGATGTCAGGGTTCTGTACAGGACACTCGAGTTCTTCTACCTTCTTCCAACCTTCACACACCGTGTCTTCATGGAGCTCGCACTCTTTGTGCGCTTTGTGTCGTGCTGGAACAGTGCTTGGGATTCTTAGTTTCCATGAAGGGAATTTTTAATGCTACAGTGTACAAAGACGTCCTATACAATTGTGTGCTTGAGACGTTGTGTTAACAGTTTATGGAAGAACCACATATGCATGAGATGGTCAAGTGACTTTTGGCCTTATAGTGTGTGTGTGTGCAAAAGGGAAACGGTTCAGTGAAACCTGCAGTTATTTTTCTACATCATTTTAAAGTCACTTAAAAAAAAAGTCGTGATTTTGAGAATAAAGTTATATTTCAAGAATAAAACTCAAAAATGATTTGAGGAATAATTTCATAACATCTGATAGAAGAAAAAAGCCTCAATATTTAGAGAATAAAATTGTGATAGTTCAAGAAATAAGTCATGATATTGGGAGAGGGAAAAAAAAAAAAAAAAGTCACAATATTTTGAGAATAAAGTCATAATACTATGAAAAAATAAGAACTTCTACAATGTGTCAGGGCCACTACTTAAAAACTAACACTAATTCTGAGTTATAATATATCGTGAAAAAAGTTGTAATCACTGATGTATTTCTTGTTATAACAAGGGGAAAAAAAAGTCAACATTTTGAGAATAAAGTCTTAATACTCTGACGAAATGGTACATAGCCATGTTCATGTGTTAGAATGAAAGACATTGAGGATTTATTAAAATGTCAGTTTTGTCGAAACTTTAGCACTTTATTCTCAAAATATTGAGACTTTTTCCCCCCAGATTATCCGATGTTTTTATCATAACAGTGGCCCTAAATCACCAACATACGTTTTCAGAACTATATAAAGTAGAAAATGCCAAAATATGACCATGTGAAGAGATTTTCCAGGCTGACACACATCCAAGACAGCATAAAAGTAACTTTTTTAAAAGAGCATTTGTTCAGTAATATATCATTTTCATGCGTCAAGAGGAATAGAGATTACAGTGAGCCTCCTCCTTTCAACCGCACGTCATGTTTTCCTTCAGCAGAACCAGACGTGATCAATCCGACTGTCACTCAAAACAACGGAGACGATAATCTGTAGTTCAATCATAAATTTATTTCAGTGTGTACATCTAATCTCCTCAAAGCAGTGGATATTAAATAAAACCACATTGCATATCACGTATGAATCCATCCATTATCCACACAGAATCTCAGTTTGGCTAAGTAGAACTACATCCTGCCAGTTTCGCCAGTTTCCCAAAGTGGAAAGATTAAGCTTCCACGTTGTCTGATAATCCGTTACTCGTTCATTAACAAGGTGATCTCTGGGATAAAAGAGGACAGGTACGACAATTCGTCACACGTCATGGCTGTAACCTAATCAGTGACTGGAAATGATCTAGACAGACAACATTGCTGCAAATGAAAGAAATGACGGTCAAATTTATTGGACTGTTAGAACCCCAGCTTAAAGGGTTGTCGTTTTGAAGAAGTTGCATTTGAACCGTTTTCACACTTCAGCTCAAATATGTGTGTGTGTGTATATATATATATATATATATATATAAAATTCAATTGCGTTTCCCACAACCACCGTCAGTATTCAGCAAACTATCCCGTCTTGGGTTTCTTACAGTAAAATAAGCATAGTGTATTACTCAATTTTAATCTCACCATTTATTCCATTTGTATTAGACAATTATTTCTGCACACAAGACTCGCACTACCTGCGTTAATCACCCACATGGTTTCGGTTTCTATTACAGATCTATTACTGTTATAAAACTGAACTACAGTAAATATGCAGAAGACAAGAACATTATTGACTAAAGTTCCAGATCAGGATATTTTGATCAATGTCTCGTACTCAATGAACACACACACAAAAAAACCCCACAAAAAAAAAAAAAAAATTAAAAAAAACAAAACAAAAAAAAAAAAAAAACAAAACAGCATGCTGGAAGTCACTCAGAAATCAGAAAAAAAGGTGCCAACATCTCAAAATGAAGTGATAGACAAAACATCCTGAATGGATTTTAAAGAAAACATTGAAAAGGCTTCATGACATGAACAACAGAAGCGCTGTAACTATGGTAACAAGCACAAACCAGGAGGGAAAAAAAAACAAAACACCCCGTTCTTCTAGGAGACCTTATGTTTTTTAAAAAAAAAAATTAATAATATTTTAGAGTGCCGTGTGTATTCGGAGTAATTCATCTCTCTGGTGTTGAGAAATTCTGATCAAAATGGCCGCACAAATCTAATCAATGAGCGTAAGAAAATTTGGGAAACGGCGCAAAACCGAGGGGGGAAATGAAAAGGTTAGAATGCTACAAAAAATTGTTTTCAAAACTGAGCAGAGATCCACAGCAGTGCAAAATCTGATTGAAATTCAGTTGGACTCTTGTAATAAAAAACAATCAATCAATCTGATTTGCAGCTTTCTGTCCGGGTCATGACGAGGCAGCTACTTCAGAGGCGAAGTCTTCAGTGGAATCATTATTCTCGACTCCATGTGCTGAATCAGAGGAACTAATGATGACATGGGGGGGGGGGGGGGGGGGGGGGGGGGGGGGGGTGTTAGAGATTTGTAATTCAACCGGTTTTGTTTTTTTTCAGTATCATCTTAACAGACTCACCTGTGTAATAGACAGCTTCGTCCCAACCTTCATGCTGCCAAGCTGCGTTTCTAGTTTCCTCTCTTGACTGCAGGTCTTTGTACGCTGAAAATTTATAAAAAAAAAAAAAAAAAAAAAAAAAAACACGGTTAAAAGTTTAAACCTTTTAGAACATCGTTATAAATTCTAACAAGCCAGGATGATCCTGTACGTTTGAAATGATGAGAAGAGCGGCTAAAACGGCCTCTTTCCTCTTGCCATAACCGTAACCAGACATTCACACAAGCTAGCAGTTTCAGGTTCACTCACCCCACAGGTGATGCACCATGTACAAATTTCCGATCTGAGAGAAGAAGCCTCCCACCGCCTCGTTGTTCTGCTGTCGGAGCTCGATAGCCCGAGCCCTGCAAACACATCACAACCGGTTTTATTATCAGACCTGCAACGACGGACACGACGCCCTGTTCAGGTGATCGGATCACGACGTGGCAGCGCTAATCACTCAGAGCGCAGTGTTTAGAGAATTGGACCAACAAACAAAAATATCGCGTAATCATAGAATTGTCTTCGAGAATCGTGCTATGATATTTCGGTTCACCCTGTTATATAGACGTAAATATAGTACTTGCTTTATTAAAGTTGTTGAGCGTACAAATGGTCAGAAAATAAGCAAACAGATCCCCAGACATGATTTTGAAACTCATGTCTGTTCGGCGTGTTCCAGAAACTCATAACGTATAGGATAACTAAATACAGGCACACTATTATTACCGACACTTGGCAGTATATTTGAGTTTAGAGCGCCGAGTGACGCTCTCATAGGTCTACGCTCTCGCTACGCATCTCACATTTTATTTTTAAAACCGTTTTCACATAGACTGCTGAAAGCACACACAGCATGATTAGCTGAGCAAAACTCTGCATAGTTCTGTAGACGACCGTGTGAGCTCCAAAAACGAACGCTTTTATCGACTGACCTGAGCACTCTACAGTTGAATCAGGAAGCCCAATATAAAGCACTTCATTTGAGGTTTTCTTCTTCTTTTTGGAACAGGGTCTAAAACGATCACGTCACAAGCCGGCGTGTCCTGTGACAACGTCCTGCTCCCGACAGTAAACTCCCCGGGGTACAGTGTGTGCTGAATAACACTTACCTTAAATAAGCAGAGCGCTAAAACGTCTGCCGTCATCAAATCAGCAGATTTATTTGTAATACTCATTTCGATGCATTAAATCAGTCGTACATGCAGAATCGATTGTTTCTAATAAGTTGGTAGATTTTTATTTATTTATTTATTTATTTATTAAAAATCAAATTTAAGCAGGCAATAACTTACGAGTATTGAGAATTACAGCAAGCAAAAGGTGACCAAATTGGCGTTCATTTATATATATATATATATTCTATTTTATGGACTGAATTTGTGATTTGAGGCACGTTACCCTGCCGTCTCAAATTTCAGCAGCTGTAGAGGCAACAATAATAAAAATCAGTTTAGAAGGTTAAACCTCTCTAACATACGTTACTGAGAAGAAAGAAAGAAGAAAAAAAAACAAACATGAATGAAACACAAATCCTACGTCATTTCACAATTCAGTTTCCTTACCAGTAATTTCCCCACTCGATCATCGTTCCAGGCTAGAAGAGAAGATATACACGCTGTGAAACCTCAGAAATTTTAAACACGACAGCACTGATACGGTTTGCATCACAGATCAAATAACTAAAGTATGCTGCACCGTAGAACGTCTAGAATCTCTATACAAACATCATCCTGTTTTCCATACCCGGAGTTGGTAGGATCTGAGCTCGTATATGTTGGGCCCGGTTCTGGGCACGGGCTCGTTCCAGAAGCTGAACTCGAGCAGCAGCTGATTTCTACGGGACAGCAGCATCTTCCCTCGCTTTTCTCTGTACTCCATGAACTCCTGGTTACACACACACACACACACACACACACACACGGAATTAAATTTCACATAAAATCTATACATGAATAATTCGACATATAAAGAATACCAAATAAATAAATAAATAAATAATAAAAGCTCTACGGCTCTAATAAATACCCAGGATATTATTGTACACGTTTAGTTTCATATTTGAACACCTGGATTATGTTCATAGATTAAACGTGCTGGGTCGAGTCGGCGGAATTTAAAAAGCCCCTGCTTTTAAAAAGTTTGAGAACCTGTGGTATAACGTATAGCTGTAGAATAGTCCTGAGAATTACAGAATGAACGTGCCCAATGATTTAAAAGCATCAAGTAAATTAAAATATCGTTTGAGGAGGACGCTTATGAGTTTTGAGACGCAGGAAAGTCTCACACACACACACACACACACCTTATTCATCCTGAGTTTGCTCATGACATCAGTCAGGGCGGGGTAGCCTCCTCTGTATCGCCACAGATGCACTGTGAGGAAGTAAACGGAGGAAAACGTGAGATACTGACGAGCCTATTGACAGGAAGTAGAAATCTCAATATAATAAGGTTATAAACGTTGTTATATTTAACGTCTGAAAGTAGAACGGCGCAGCTGTGGATCGATATCGGCTCAATACAGTAGTTCTGTTGTGTTTGCACGTGCTGATATTGTAAGGAGACATTCATTTAGTGTTTATGGAAGGAGTCTCCGGTGTCAGCGCTTCGTAGCGGTCAGAGGTAAAACCGTAACGTTTAGTTTCCCGATATCTTCACGACGAGGAGCTTACGCTTTTCTCGTGGTGCTCTTTCGGGAACACGACAAGCTGTGGGTTTAATAAATAAATAAATAAATAAATAAATAAATAAAATTGTTATGTCTGATCAACGCCAAGAGAGGAAAGAAAAGAAGACGGCGAGGGAACGAGCGCGCTGTAACGTAAGTGAGAACAGGGAATAAATTGTTCAGAAGAAACGTACGTTGTTATTTAATAAATAGCAAACGATACGCACTAGTGAACTGCGACGCTACGAGAGGAATAAAAACACTCCAAGAAGTGCTGTGGAAAATATCGAACTCGTGTATGTGCACCTGCTTGATCCTGCTCTCCATACCACGTGTTCCAGGTGCCCACCAGCTCGCACGGATAATCAGGGTTGGTGTGGATAGACGGCAAGACTTGTTCGCTGTGTGCGCAGAAGCGGTTATTACATATTAACATAAACATCTCGGTACATGACCGCTGTAAGAAAGACTGCTCCGTGAACAAACCAAGAACTTTAAAGCATTTTTGCATTGGAATTCTGCTAGCATAAAATTTACACAGCGTGTTACGTTGATTTGCATTTAGAACCAAAGCACAGCCTTTCAAAACATTGAACCGAGCAATTATCATTATTATTTGCCCCCAAAGCACAAGTTAAAAAATGTAAAGTATGCATTGGATCAAAAAGCAGTGTCACACGTGAAGTCAATCACTGCGAATCTGCGTAAAGGTTTAGAAAGAAAACTACTAAAGGATTGCACAGAAATCAAATTTGGACTTGTTAGGAGAGAATTCAAGAAAACACCAACTACTACACAGCACCATCTCAATATGGATGATCTTACCAAAGTTTGTTATAATCATCAAGGCACTCTGGCTTGACATTGTGAACTGTAAAAGAAAGGCATGTTATGCACTGCAATAAACTGTGCCTCGACTGACTAAAGGAACAAATCTGCTGTAATCTTGCCTAGCAAACAATACAACGCGAGCTGCACAGTAGGCTTGTGCGATATAACGATTTAATCGTCTCGACCCCGTAATACACTGCTATGATTACACCGGGAACATTTCCTCTGATTATATCACATCGTATTACATTTCCAGACCTGCCAAACTTTACGCGTTTTCCGTACGAGCATCGCAATTCCACATCAGAGTACGCTAGTACGAGTCATCATTCAAAAACAATCCAGTCTTTTTTTTTTTCCTTTCTGGAAATGTTTGGCGTTTATTTTGGACCAAACTGGCCAAAAATGGCACGTTCGGTTTATTACGACTCACGACGCAGGGTGAAATCGAACACTTTACAAATAACGTTAACTACAGATGAATAATCACGATTAGAAAGCGACTGAAGACACGTTCCAACACGCCGAGCTTCGGATAAACGGTGCAAATCGTCGGCCATCGACAGCGATCGTCTCTGCCTGGTAAGCGGTTCCCGGCCACACGGCTCATGATGCTTTAAAACAGCATGTGGCGGGGAGGGCGGGGGGTTAATATCGCACAAGCCTATCGCATAGTAGCCGTGTGCTGATTAAAGGGAACGTACACTGAATTTTATACAGGTTATGGTCTTCTTTCTTGGCCAGCAGATGAGAATGCGCGTCCTTCCGGGGGTCAACCTTTCGCACAAAGAGAGACTTAAACCAGCTGTCTTCTCGGTTTAGATTTGAGGACGCAGACAGGGTTCTGTGAAGACAGAGAGAGGTCTATAAACTGTAAGGAAACGGGTGAGGTTGTACATGAAGTGATTAGTGAAGATGCGCTCGGAGAAGGGATGTCATGCAGAAAGAGATCGTATTATGGAGACAAACACACGTCAGAGCTTTCCGTAGTCTTTCTTTCTTTCTCTCTCACTCACACACACACACACACACACACTCACACTCACACACACACACACACACTCACACACACAAATACACACACACACACACACAAATACACACACACACACACACACACAAATACACAAACACACCCCCCTCCATCCCTTTTTCCTTGACAGCAGCCAGCCATGACTCTGCTGAACTTCTCTTAACTCCCTGTAGTGTAGGTGGATCTACACATTCACAAGCTCCTGTATGTTCACACCAAACAGACTTTCAGATGAAGCTTTAAAAACCGTCCCCGGTCACAAAGTCCAACTTTTTTTTTTTTTTTTTTTTTAAATTTTATTTATTTATTTATTTATTAAAAACCATGGCTTGGAGTATGACCTTGAGCTCCAACTCCAATGCGGTGTGTTTAATACCCTGAAAGACCTGCAGTTGCTCCCAACCTCTTACAGAAACCGTCCTCCTTAACAACTTCACTTCAGACTAAACACTTCTCGTTATGAGACACGAAATATACCCGAAATATGAGCACACGACACATTCTTCTAAATCTCCACAGCTAAGCTTTTAACACTCACACACACACTCACACACACCATTCAAACGGCTGTCTAGTTCATTAGCATAGCCTGCTACTAGAGTTAAAGCGTAAACAAACAGAGTAAAACCTGCTGAGCAACATAGGGACAACTCGTTCAGGGCTACAATGTGTTTTTTAGCATCTCATACTTCAAAAACGGGGCTCACCTGAGAGTTAATACCGCCTGCTGTTTCGGTAGGAACCCGTTGCTAGCCTGGTGCAGGCCCTTTCCCAGGCTCTGAAGGACTCTGGTCGCCATCTTTCCTCAATGTCGAGCAGCTGCAGTTCCTGCTACATAACCGCAGCCCGCACTGAGACGCCATTCCACCCTCCACCGCTAGAGGGCAGCACAGGGTTTTGAAGAGCAGTGTTGCCGCCATTATCTTTGTGTGTGTGTGTGTGTGTGTGTGTGTGTGTGTGTGTGTGTGTGTGTGTGTGTGTGTGTGTGTGTGTGTGTGTGTGTGTGTGGGTGGTGTCCTTTAAAAATAAATGCCATTTGCCATATACTATATGTGTTCCTTCCCCAGACTGTTGCCACAAAGTTGGAAGCACACAACTGTATAGAATGTCTTTGTACGCTGTAGCGTTACTGTACAATTTCCCTAAGAAGTAAGAGGCCCGAACATGTTCCAGTGTGACAGTGCACCTGTGCACAAAGCGAAAGAAGACAACGGCTGCGTCCAAAACCGCATACTTACCTACTATATAGTAGGAGAAAGGCAGTATGCCAGAGCGCTAGTGGTAGTGTGTCCGAATATATAGGTGAGAAATACCCATACGCCGTACTGCTTCCGCCGAGATTTTGCAGTGTGCAACCGATGCACACCACGAGAGTCAAACAATCCCATGATGCAACGGGACTGGTGCGGACCGGCTCGGAAGAATAAGAAAAAAACGTGAAAGACAGTGTCGGCTCTTTTTAAGTATTAAACCTTGATTAAATGGGATTTGTTTAACAATACCCGAATAAATATGATTTTTGTGTTTATGATGACGTCAAAGGTCATGTGACAATGCTAACATGGCGGTAGTATGTCCGGGACTGTAGTTATAATCCACACACATACTGATTAGTTTTATCAATCAACCCTCTTCACAGAGTTCTTATCTATGTTACCTTTACGAATAAACTCCCTCTCACTTGCTAAGGCGACGTCCCAGGACGATGCCAAAGTGTACCTAGCCTGTATCTGAATCCAGGTCCTTCTTTACCACCAAAGAGCCAGATAGACTATCTGACACTCAGAAGAGCTGCAGAAAGTCTTGCTGTAATACAGAATTCTACCCGTAGATATACTGCAATCTTTGATATGTTAAACTTATGTTATTAATTGCTTTAAATTAATTAATTCATCTTCAGTTATTTTCTTTTTTTTTCCTAATCAGGGTCACGGTGAATCCTGAACCTATCCTGGGAACGCTACGCAGAAGGTGGAAGAATTCACCCTAGATGGGACGCCGGTCCATCACAGAATTACTTTTAATTTTACAGACATTTGTTTACATAGTGTGCACTTCATATCAGTTTTACTACAGTTCCTGAATAATTCCTTACAAGATAAATGACGATAATAAACTGAACTTTAACAGATCACAAAGCCGTTAAGCACCGGATTAACATCTGTCTGAAACATCAGGGCCGCATTTGGCCCTGGGATGGGACTTCTGACTCCTGACTTATGATCTAATGGTCATTTTTTGATAGGTGGCGGTAGCTCATTGGTTAAGACAGTGGTTTTCAAAGTGGGGGCCACTCGGGGGGCCTCAACAATTTGGTGTGAAAAATTAATTCTCACTCTCAGACAACCACACACACACACACACACACACACAATCAATTCCTAATGTAATGTAATGTAATGTAATGTAAATATGTAAGATGTAATTATTAATAATAAAAAAGGGGGTGGGGATATATTAAGAAGTGTGTATTTTTAATGTGTTTTAAAGACATCTTGCAAAAGGGGGGCCTCAGTCAAATATTAATGAAATTTGGAGGGCCTTGTCCTGGAAACGTTTGGGAACCCCTGGTTAAGATATTGGTCTGATTAGAAGGTCGCGAGTTCAAATCCCACAAACACCAAGCTGCCACTGCGGGGCCCTTGAACAAGGCCCTTAACCTTCAAACTGCTCAGCTGTATATATAAGATAACTGTAAGTCACCGGATGTCTGCCAAATGCCATAAAGTAAAACCTTTTCAGGCGCGAAAAGAAAATATTTTGAGGTGTCATAGTGAAAATGATGCAGGTACATTTTGGAGTTTCTCTGTAAAAACTATTTTACCATACTCTACCTTCATATATTATTAAGGTGTTATTTATTTGCATGTTCCATTGCTATAATTTACCTGTTTAGAAAGTTCGTTCTTTGAGTATATATATGAGTAAATGGTCGCTTTGGGCCCCTAAATGTTCAGAAATGTTCAGATCCTGCTTTTGACCCTGAAAACCCAAAGAGTTTGAGAGCCCACTTTCTTCTAGAGGGCTTCTGGGGAGCTGCTCTTGATCCAGTCAGTCAATGACGTCTTTTGTGGGCGGTCCTAGGGAGCGGAAGAGCCAATGAGAGTGAAGATTTTTTTTTTTTTAAAACAACACAACCTCGTGAACGTGGCGCGCATGCGTGTTCCTGTTGTACGCGCTCAGGGTGTGAGAGAGAGAGAGACACTGAGAGACTGCGAGACTGCACTGTAGTGAGCTGTTGTCGTTTAACAGTGTCATAGATGACTTCAGTTTAATAATTAATATTCGCAGCTGTAGCTGGATGTTCTTTTTCCCTGTAAGGTGTGAATTAAAGGTCATTTCGTGGTAAAGAGAGTGTGAAGTTCATTCCTGCCATCTTTCTAACACGCACCCGTGAGTATGCTTTATGCCATTTGTTTTCTGGACTATGTTTGTGCATTGAGTTCATGCAAAAAATAAAACATTAAATGCAATCATGCAATTAGAGGATGCAGTTTAGATGCATACATCAGTCGTTTTGTGTATGCATGTGTGAATATCTGTGAAAACATTACATTATGTTTGGCAGTCACTCAGCTTAGAACATATTTAGTAACTGCTGTGAAAGAAGCAGGAAATGAACACTGTAATAAAAACAAACAAACAAATAAATAAAAACAAAACCCTGACAGTAATGTACTGGCAGCAGAGTACTGTACAATTTTACAGTAAAGTACTGTTTCCAGTAATATACTGTAGCCTACGTTGAAAATAAAACATTTGCCTGATGTAAATATTTCAAAGCCACTTTACAATCCAGGAAGGTTAAAGGTCTCGCTCGAGGACCGGACCAAGTCCGCTTGGCCACTGTCGTGGATAAATCAACCTTTTCATCCCAAGTCAAAAACTTCAGAGACGGAGAGTTTAGTACAGTAGATGTCAAAAACGAAGTAAACTTTATTGAAAACCGATAAAGTGTGACAATGTTTACATGGACAGCAGTAATCTAATTATTGACGTTACTCTAAGATAATAATGTGATTAAGGTGTTTACATGAGTCGCTTTTAGAATACTCCTGTCATGATCCCGTTTTACGCCCGCGTCATTACGTCACCGCGCCACGCCCTCCGACGTCCCTCTAGAATTTCACGTATCAACATACAGTTCGTCTTCGTTATGGAACCGTATACAGTTTTCGGTGTTTTTTTTGTTGTTGTTTGTTTGATTGTTTTTTACGGACGCTTTAAGTGCAGTTAATTATTTGTCATGCTGTACGTGCTAATAGACAACTGCTTGAAGCGGTGTGTGTGTGTCGCAAGAGAGTTCGGTTGTGTCCCAAATCGCACACTTTCCTACTATAGGCCTGTAGTGGGGAAAAATACATGTACCTCGGCTGCTATATAGACGGTAAGTACGCGATTTGGGACACACCCACCGCTTCAAGCAGTTGTCTATTAGCACGTATAGCATGACTAATAAATAACTGCACTTAAAGCTTTTTTAACTCCTATTGCTTATTCGGTTATGCTTAAGTAATAATTCTAAATGTTAGTTACACACATTGATTACGCTTGATGAATATTTTCTATGCCATGCTTGAATTTGAACTTGAAACAATCCACGAATTTTAAGATGTGGAAACAAATACATAGGTTTTTTTTTTATTATTATTATTATTTTTTTTTTTTTTTACTGTAAACCAATTCACTATTCTAATTCCTTAATTATCTACAGTACAGGCCTGTAAAACTATTTTTAACATTATTATTATTATTATTATTATTATTATTGTATTGACTGTTTTGCAGATCATGGCTTTAATCCAGTTCTGGAAGCTGCGAGCGTCTGTGCGGTCTGCGTCTCGGGCCTGGGGTTGTGCGCCTGTGATGGTTGGAAGCAAAAAAAGCCAACACACAGTGGCTGGGGGTTCTCGTAACTGGCAGCTGCTAGACGACTGCTTTGGTACGTGTTTTTCACTTGGACAGCGAGGGGGAAAAAAAAAGAGAAAAGAAAAAGCCTGGCACACATGAATGGTGTCCAAGTGATTAAAGTTTGTTAAAATTCTCACTTTTTAGCCAAGAATAACACACATTGGGTTGTGCTGTTCTACCAAAATAATCCCCTTCTGTGCAGGTGAGATATCATACCACCCAGTAGTGGATTCTCTCGTGTGAGAAAACCTAAAACCTTGTAGC
Source organism: Ictalurus punctatus (assembly GCF_001660625.3). Taxonomy (NCBI): domain Eukaryota; kingdom Metazoa; phylum Chordata; class Actinopteri; order Siluriformes; family Ictaluridae; genus Ictalurus; species Ictalurus punctatus. The sequence continues at coordinate 23,978,897 of NC_030433.2, forward strand.
GTTACTGGTACAAAACGAGCCGACACTGGAGACTCCTTCCATGATTATACGTCACGACGTACGTTTTAAAAATCTGTTTATTATCATTAGGCTTAGAGCATCTGCTGTAAAAGTCCCTGTGAATGAGTACAGACACGATAACATATTAGACCGATCGTTTATATTACAGCTCGCACTACAGAGGTGAGGTTATGGACAATTAATTCGCACGTTCCTCTTGGTAGAAAGACATTTTAAGTCAATAAATATCTAACCGTCTATTGTTTTTGAGCATTGTTATGTGACGTCTTGTTTCACTCTGCAGAACTTCAATATGGTGGTCAGGTGATGCACTTTAACTACGTGTGGCTGAGGGATCACTGCCGCTCGGCCTCGTGCTACAACTCCAAAACCAACCAGCGCAATTTAGACACCGGCAGCATTGCCCTCGACATCCGGCCCACGAAGACCCGGGTGGACGAGGAGAATCTCTTCCTTACATGTAAATCCCAGTGTGACTGCTGAGTAAATCTGTGGTCACGTTCTTTAATTGAAACAAGACACGCAGGACAACCTGTTTTTCCCTTAGATATAACAGTCTCTCATTTTTATTTATTATTATTATTTTACCAGATTTATTGTGTAAGACTCCACACTATTTCTTTATTATCGTAGTCTCTTTCTCTTGGAGATGTTTCAGTCTTTTATATTTTCCCAGCAGATGTTTGACTTTGTGCCAATGCAAAGATGGGTATATCTTTACTAAGCAAAGATAAGGCATAATAGGAAAGATAAGAACTTTGACTCTTTTAAAAAACCTCAGCAGGTTGCCGTCGAAGCAGTCATTACACTCGCTATTCTCTAGATGTTACTGTGTACGTGAAATTAGGGTTAATTAGTAATCCTGCGCTGAGCATCTATCTGTTACTTTGACTGAAAGAGAAGTGAGTTTGTGCTTTGGCTTGACTGGTGAATAAGGAAAAATACATAACAGGGAATATACGGTATCGTGTCCGTCATCGAAGTCAACTCAAGAGTGAAATGTAGGATACAAACATTTTTCCTAACAGGAACTAGCTGGATTTTCATATATACCGAATGTTTATCAATGGACGTTGTCGCAAAGCAGCTTTACAGAAATCCAGATATGAATTCTGGAGCAAGCCAGATGTGACAGCGGCAGGGAAACCTCGAGAGGAACCAGACTCAAAAGCGAACCTGTTCTGATCTAGGTGACACCAGATAGTGCGATCTTTTAATAATTTCTCTTCTATACCTGTTTATTGTGTAGTCAAGCACTGTTCATGTGTTGAAAGAGCTTGAGTATGAACATCAGGGTCATTTCTAAATTCATTCGACTTTTAACTTTACGTCTGTTGTATCCAAGTGAAGTTACTCCATGTTCAGTGAGTGAGCCTGGAGCCGTGGATCGGGTAGGTCGGGAAGTCAGAAGGAGTCAGGATCACTGGGAGCTTGACCGCATCCAGACATCCCAGTTGACCACAACACGCTATGCCCATGAACCCTCCAGAGCTACACCTTTACCTAAAAGAAAAGCTGTTAATAAAACACTTGACTAAAACAAATACTAATTGGAAGGCTGTTTCTTGGGGCTTTGTAAGAAAACGCTACGCCCCCTGCTGTAGTCTTTATTATTCCAGGTACCAACATAGAGCCTGTGCCTTTTGAACGAAGCAGGTGTGGTGAATCATAAAAGAGCAAAGGTTGACTCGGATACTGCGGCGCGAGACCGTTCAGTGTTGTATTGGTCAAGAGTAGAGTTTTATCATTCATTTATTGTCGAAACGTTTTGCCAATACATTCATTTGTATCCAGCTTGATAAATAAGTACAGTAAACATAAAACGGCTAATAAATATACTCCGTATTTTGCGATGCACAGGGCCTGATGGTCACATTACACGGTACAACCTGGCCTGGCTGGCGAAGAACAGCTACCAGGGCCAGAAATCGAGTGCTATACAACCACGCATCCTGTGGAACTCTGAGATTTACACAAACGCCAAAGTGCCTTCCGTCAGCTGGGAAAAGTTCATGAGCTGTGACGATGAGCTGAAGACATTTCTGAGCAACTTCCTACTGTACGGAATTGCGTTTGTAGAGGACGTTCCGGCCACAATCGATGACACTGAAACAGTGACCAAAAGAGTTAGCATTATCAGGTGAGACGTTCTCTAATACCGAAACTCGGAGATGTTTTATTAGTTAGCATAACATTTACATGAGCTCTGATGCCAGGTCCTTCTTTAGTTTACAGTCTGTATACTTCATTAGGGCTGGGCGATATGATATCATATCAAGATCATGATAAATATTGTCACAATACACTTCTCAGAGACATCGAAGGTATGGTGATATTGTTTTCTACTGGCTGATTAGATGTTAAAATAAAAGTTTGTCATAATTTTGAAAAAAAAAAAACCCGCAATACTTCTGTTTTGCTGGTAGTTGGTTAACAAACCTTTAGACTATCGCGATACTATTGCATATCGTAGAAATGTCTTCGATTGTCATATCATTCACCTCTAACTGCCACACCGTCTTGCCCATGCTTAACTGGTAACTTAACCCTTGTGCGTCAATGAAAATTTTTTACACGTAGGTCCATAGAGGACAAAAATATCCATGTTCAAAAACTGATAAAAATATGATATATTAATGTTTTTTTTCCACTTTCACTGACTTTTTTTTTTTTTTTTTTTCCAGCATCAGTTCTATTCATAATTAATTACCACACATTCATTCATTTTCAGAATTGTAACCCTTTAAACGCTGGGGTTTGTTTACATAATGCCACAGATGTTTTGGGTTTTTTTTTTTTATATGGAAAAAAAGAAAAATAGCAGTTATTTTCCATATACTAAATGCTAAGCAGATTTTTTTTTCTTTGATTATTACAGTCTTTGACATGTCAGTGATTAACAACATTCATTTTGATGCATTCATGTTTTTTATGCAGTGTCGGATTTGGAAAAAGCAAACAAACAAACAAACAAACAAAAAAACAAGCTACCACTCAGGTCCATAAAGGACAAAAATGTCCATGTCAAAAAAATGTTATAGAAATATTAATATATTATTTCTTTTCACTTTCACGGATTTCTATTCTTTTCCCCCCTAGTATCAGTTCTGATCATTATCACGAACATTCATTCATTTCCCGAATTTTAACCCATTAAACGCTGGTTTCTTTACACAATGCAAAAATCTTCAAAGCTCAGGAACCTTCTTTGACTCGTATGCATGGGGTGGGATTTGTGATTTCCGGTACAATATCATTTCTTTCATTCAAACCGTTCACACACACACACACACACATAAAATTTCTGTACACGCATACAAACCACAACTCTGATATCCACACACACACCCACACCCACACACACGCACAATTATAGCTGCATCATTTATTCAGTCGGTCTGCGGCGCTCTATAATATAACAGAATCAGAAAAAAGGAAAAGCGTGGATTTTCCCCATGAAGCTAAACCTGAGAAAATACTAAACATTTCAGAATTATAAAAAAAATAAATTAAACGTTTTGAAACCTTGTCAACAAAATAAAAGCCGTTTAAGACAGAATACGCATGATTTTATGCTTAAACGTCACGGGATTAAATATTGCAGTTTGAATGGGTTTCAATGGGGACGTTTTTGTCCTTAAGGTCCTGAGCGGAACTATTCTGTGTACGTAGTATAAAATAGATTTATGAAAGCAAATGAGGGTGAAATATTAAAATTCCAATAAAAATACACACCCTTTTTGAAAATTTATGCTGTTTGCATGAACACAGACGAAATGCTAAAAAAAAAAAAAAACTAAAATAATTAATTAATTATTGAAAAAGACAAAAATGTCCACAAGGGTTCAAATGTTTAGCAGTGCTTCCTCACATTTCAAATCGCAAAATGACCTACACACATTTCTGTGCTTGTACCCTGACCAGAACTACTCTTGTGTTTCCAGAGAGACGATATACGGCCGAATGTGGAGTTTTACGTCCGATTTTTCCCGAGGTGACACAGCGTACACAAAACTGGCCCTGGACCGCCACACAGATACCGCTTACTTCCAAGAGCCCAGTGGGTGCGTATGCAAAAAAAAAATCTCGATTTGACTCCGTGAGCTTCTGTAGCCTGGCCCCGGTTCATGCTCACCTTACAGGACCTTCCAACGTGACAAAAGATGGAGAGCCGCCTTCTTCTGTATCTGTTGAAAGTGCTGAGGAAGTAAGAACATGACTATAGAAACGAAATCATGGCTTTGTTTCAGTTCCCCTCTGCCACCTCCGGATTAGTTTAATCTTCCTGCTGTATGCTTCGCTTCGCTTCGTCGGTGCTACACGGGACCGGTCACGTCTCTGTCGCATAACTGTGATCTGGGGGCTTGAACTCCTCATTGAAGTGCAGTAGACTGAATACACGGATGCAGTGAATCGAACCCTGGTGCGTTTTCCTCTTTACGCAGGTGAGAACGCAGCAATCGCAGTCGGGTGCGGACCAAAACAGCCGGTCCAAGACCGGTGGTATCAGTCCGGTCCCAAGCAAATTCTAGCACAGTTTGATTGCGGTGAGAAAGCGATTCGAATTCCGATTTAACCCGAATGCAGGAAGCGATTCGAACATGCAGCGTGTTTTGGGTTGCACCGTTTATTTCTGCAGACGTGAGCTGCTAACCTGAGCCGAAGGACAGAGCTGAAACGCCGACACTGCTGTGATGGGTTCTGGATTTTATACGTTTATGAAGTAATATATCGAGCATGGCTACGTGTTCCTTCGTCCTTTTGTGATATTTATCATTTCTGAAACTTTCATACCTGCCCAATGATTGAAGGAAGGAGCTTCACGCATTCTTTTTCAGCCCTACATGCACCTCAGCCACCTTTTTATTTCATTTAATTTTTGTTTTGTTTTTTTGTTTAGTTTAATTACATGGAGTGTGAAAACAAAAGAAACCAAACTCGACAACCGGATAAGTAGGTGTGAAAGCTTCAGTAGAGTACACGGGAGACCCATGGTAAGAGCGCAAGAGAGCTTTTTGTATTTGCCCTATGCACCGTAATGCAGTTTAAAAAAAAAACAAAAAAACAACTAATAACACTACGTCTTCCAAGTTCACTTGTGGATTTCTGCTTAGCTTGCGCTTTGCTTTACTCGTGGTCACATACACACTTGCTCGGCACACTGCTCAGAGAGAGAGAGAGAGAGAGAGAGAGAGAGAGAGAGAGAGAGAGAGAGAGAGAAAAGGACCCCCACCACCCCCACCACCGTCCCAGTGCAGACCCACGCTAAACCACCACTTCTTTGCTGCAGTTCTGATCTTTTTGATAGAAGATGTAGTCATTCGCTTATAGTAAAATGTTTATTTCTATACAATTAAACTGTTTAGGCCCAGAATGTTTTTCTGTTCTGTTTTTCTGCCCATATCTTATTCCAATGTCCACTTTCCCACACTTTTCCTCCGCCTGGCTGTACGGCAGGATTCAGGTCTTCCACTGCCTGAGGCACGAGGGGACAGGCGGCAGGACTCTGTTAGTGGACGGCTTCTACTCCGCGAACAGAGTGCTCGAGCAGTCTCTTGAAAACTTCGAGCTTCTCTCACGTGTCCCCATAAAACACGAGTTCATCGAGAACCTTGGCACCCAGGTCAACCACATGATCGGCATCGGCCCAGTTCTCAGCGTCTACCCCTGGAACAACGAAGTCTACATGATGAGGTATAAGAGCAGTCACATTCTTACGTGACATGACATACGGTGTCATTCGATACCACTTAAGTACATAACAAGAGTCTGTTTATATAATAAGTACACACTGTCCTCTTGGTCTTCAAGCTGGAGAGAGTATGGGAGGGTTAATTAAAATAAATAAATAAATAACAAACCCTGGCTGATTCAACCAGGTTAAAGGAAACACTAGAGCGATTAGGAAGTGGATAGCTGCAGATATGAGACTCTACTCGGTATAGAGAAGAACGCAGGATTCAAAAACACGTTTGCGCTTCAGGGAGCTGTCTGACTGTAACCTAATTTTTGTTATATTGCATTTGTTATCAATGTACCTTAGGTATAACAACTACGACCGTGCCGTGATAAACACAGTTCCTCACAACGTCGTACAGCGCTGGTATGCGGCACACAGACATCTCACTGACGAGCTCAGGAAACCAGAGAACGAGCTGTGGGTCAAACTCAAACCGGGCAAGGTAACAGATCCTGAAAAAACCTGGACACTATTCTTTAACCTATAGACAGTAAACATCTATTATCCACTGTATTGTGATGAGAAAGTGCTCAGTATTATTGTTACGTTCTGTCTGTTAAGGTTCTCTTCATCGATAACTGGCGAGTGCTGCATGGTAGAGAATCCTTCACAGGATTTCGTCAGCTCTGTGGCTGCTATCTGACCAGAGATGATGTTCTCAACACAGCTCGCTCCCTGGGCCTTCAGGCTTGATCATCAGCTGACCAGCGCTGGAACAGCAAAGAACAAGCTACATCGCTGTAGACTAGCAAAAACCCAGACCTGCAGAATTGCTGAAATCTGTGAAGCTCATCAGTTCACGTTCAAGGTTCGAAGTTAAAGTGTAAAGACTTCCGAGTTCTGAGGAGATCCTCATCGCCACAGGCGAGGAATCATTCTGATGGTACTGCCATTTTTATTAAAGATATGTTTGAAGAATATACACAGAGAAATGCGGAAATGAGGCTGGGAGACACAAGGAAGAGAAATTCTAGCACTTTGACAATGATGGTATTCGGTGATCATGGTTATGCTTTCAATTGGGAATGTAGATGTTTTAATGTGGAAAGGGTTGCACCAACACACCGTGGTTTATGTTCATGGATTATAGTCTTTTATGAGCGAAACATGCAAATAAATGTATTAAACAATTGTGCACGGGGAACATTTTAAAATGCGGTCAAAAGACAGTACAGTAAATTACTGTGTGGAGACTTGACGTAGAGAACCTGTGAGATGTTACGGTAATCAGGCTTCCAGAAAAACAGACAGTTATTATTATTATTTTACAGTACTTTCCCAAGCTGTAAACTGATATACAATCCGAAAAATATTACGGTAATTAACCTTCCACTAATCGATCATTGTTATTGTATCGATTTTTATTGTAATGAACATCAAATGCCAAATTACAGTAATTAAGATGTTATAAAAACAATTTGTTTTAATTTTTGTTTAAATAAATATTTTACAGTAATGATTTTTATTATTGTTATTATTTTTATGTCTACTGACTTATTTTCAATTTTATAGAAATTTACAAAATGAAGTAGAAATAAGTACTGTGTAATCAAACAGGTTCCAATGTATATTACCCCCCCCCCACACCCCCCACCCCACTCACCACTTCTTTTGCCTGTCTCTCTCTCACCACTTCTTTGAGGATATTGAGGTAGTAAGTGTAGGTTTCACAGTTCTCTAAGTGCCTTTGCACCATGGCACTTAATTTTGAGCTAAAAATATCATGAGGAGTAACACTAGGGCTTTATCTCCTTGTCACAGTTGGGAGTGATCATTATAGAGCTTATTGTGACGTGACATTCCTGTGCCTGAAACCCATTCCCCCAGGCCCAGGATGTACTGCACTTCACTGTACTGTACTTCCACCGTCATAATACCTCAAGTGGTGTGGAGGCACCAATCACTTTGTGTAATATACACTAGTTTGGATCGCTTTAATTCCCAGCAATTCAAGCACAAACCTCACACAGCCTTACTACTCTCATGACGCCTTACTACTCGATGGGCCACACCCTGTACCAAGTGTGCTGATAAGTGAGTAAGCACTTGCCAATCTTCTCTAAAGCAGTTAGCAAAGATAAAAGGAATGAATGCAGGTGGAGAAAAGTATACTTTGAATGTCCAGCTGTTGATTTTGATGAATGTGTTGAAGACCGGCGTGACTGGACGCCATGCATGTATTTCAAACAGTTTGTTACTAATGAAATGCTACAGGAACTTGCAAAACAAACAAACTTGTCCAGTGTACAGAAACAGGAAAAGTCATTGAACACAACTGACAAAGATATTGAGCAGGTCTGCACATGCACGTGGGATTAGTACGAGCCTATTGGGAGATGAAGGCAAAGTCTTCCCACAGTTTGTGATGTGATGTCTTGAGATCGATTTCTGAAATTGTTGACACTGATTCACTTTCAGGACAACCTCAATGTGTCCGATGATGCAATGAAAGATAAACTACGGAAACTCTGGCCATGGTTACAAAAGCTACGAGAACAATTTCTTTGCATACCTCCTGAAGACTGTCATGCAGTTGATGAAATGATGCTGCCATTCAAGGGAAAATCTAATCTACATGAATATATGCCAGCAAAACCTCACAAATGGGGGTTCGAGATGTGGGGATGAGTTAGATAAAGTAGCTTTCTTTATGATTTTGATGCTTGTCAAGGTGCAGAAAATCCAGACAGAGATCTGATGTTGGTGTTGGTGGAGATGTTGTCCTGAAAATGACATCCAGCAGGAAAAAAAAAAAAATCATAAGGTCTTTGCAGACAACTATTTTACATCAGTTCCACTGGTGGAACACCTACAACAAAGAGGAATCCACTACATAGGCACAGTCTGAATGAACAGGGTAAAAGACTGCAACAAGCTGGAGGAAAAAGATTTGAAGACGAAGGGAAGCGAGTCAGTGGATTTCAGAATAAACCAAGACAACAACATAATTGTAAGATGGATTGACAACAAATCTGTAAACCTACTTTCTTCTTTCATTGGCATCGAACCAATGGGAAATGTGAAACGCTGGGATAGAATTCCAAAACACACACAATGGTTCCCAGACCAGCCATTGTTGAAACATTGGGAGGTGGGAGGTGTTGACTTCCTTGATATAAATGGTAAATGGCGCACTTATATAGCGCTTTTATCCAAAGCGCTTTACACTGTGTCTCATTCACCCATCAATAGTAGCAGAGCTGCCACGCAAGGTGCTAACTTGTCATTGGGAGCAACTTGGGGTTCAGTGTCTTTCCCAAGGGCACTTCGGCATGTGGAGTCACGCGGGCCGGGAATCGAACCACCAACACTACGATTAGTGACAACCCGCTCTACCGCCTGAACCACAGCCGCCCCATATGCTGTGTGCACTTTACAAGTTCAGCTTCAAATCCCGAAGATGGCATATGTACATTTGGTGGCATTCTGTCACAGTGGCAGTCATCAATGCATGGAACCTCTATAGAAGCAACTGGAGCAACGCATGCTCCAATGCATTCTGGATGAAACGCATGACCTTGCAAAGGTTTCAGACTTCTGTTGGCACTTCTCTCACAAGTGCAGGAAAGGGCAAAATCAAGTGTGGCAGACCACTATCCTCTCCAGAACCGGACGCACCCCACCCCCGTAAAAGGCCTAACTCCAGTGTGCTTCCTGATGTGAAAACGGATGGCATTGGTCATTTCCCAACATGGGAAACCCGACAGAGATGCAAGCACTGCACTTCATACGTGTCTACAATGGGAAATGTAAAGTCCATCTTTGCCTGAACATGGATAGAACCTTTTTTTTTTTTTTTTTTTTTTTGCCAATCCCAAGGTGAAATAAAAAGGTTGTAAAAACGTTCCTGTCATTCTTTTTTTTAAATAAAATAATTAAATAAAACAAAAAACTGAAATGCTCCAATGTTCCAAATGCAATGAACAATATGTTTGTGTTTCTAAAATAAACATTGTTGTGATCAATAAATTGCCATAAATGCCTGATGAATCAAAAATGATACAAAAGGAAAATTATATTTTTTATTTTGTTTTTATTTTGTCAAAGGGTCCAATAAACACTTCAATAAAAAAAAGAGAGATAATTTGATGTCAGGCTTCACAGGGTTAATACCTACCTACCAGATTTCAGCAGTATGTTGCTCGGCGAACAACGTAGACTTAAATACCTGAAATCTTATTAAGCAGATAACTTCTAATAATGATTAATAATAAAAATAATGATTGCTGAATGCTAGTGCGGCCTGTAAGAGTTGTATCACAGGGGTCTGATTTTTCTCACAACTGTAACCCTGTAATATAGAATTTTATGTTTTAAAAAGGCAAATCTTTAAAATTGAAAAAAAAAAAAAAAAGAGAAAACGTTTACAAATTAATACATTAAATACACCATAGCGGGGAGAAAGTATTTTTTATTTAATGTGACGTGTATATGATTCAAAACAAACTGGAATTCATATCGAATTACTTTCAAGCTAACAAACATGGCGCCCCAGGCTCTCCAACCGTTTCATCGCGAGACTACAAAACAACGCGAGACTTCAGAACCTTGCGAGAGTGGCCGCGAGGCGGTGTTTCAGACATGCGCAGACACTCCCACGTGTTCCTCGCAGGCGCACAAGACGGAAGATGGCGGACTGTGAATGTACGTGGTATTTTTAAAACTCTCTTTTATGGTGTTACGACTGTTTTATCGCCTTTTTAAAAGAAAAGCAGCATAGGATTTGTATCAGTGTAATATGCGGGTCATGTTTCGTGTATTTATTTTTTAAATAAATATTAATCGAAGCATGATGTGTTGAATGTAAGGCAAGCAGCGGCATGGCGCGTGAGAAGTCCATTATCCTTCAAAAGGATTTATATAAACCAATATGCATGTATTTCAGCAGGATTTTTGCAGAAAATATACCAGTTTTTAGTGTTTGAAAATAAAAACGCCGCTATTATTATTATTATAGAACCGTATTATACATACTCGTGTTTTTGCATCGGTGGATAGATTTAAGGCTTGACTTAAATAAAAAGTTTTTACAAATGTAAGCCTTTTAATATGTCAGGAAGCTCATTTCGAAGTTTTGGAAGTGTAACTTCACATGAAGTGTGTATTTGCAATTTGATTTTTCTTCTAAAGTTTGCTAAGTTCGAATTACGTATTGGAACTTTGTTCACAGATGGTCAGTAAATAAATTTTAAAAACACCTACATTTGCATATTATTAAGTGTCTCTTTTTTAATTTTATAAAATGGTGTTGAAAGAAAAAAAAATGACTTAAGAACACACAAAAAAAGGGGTTTTCTGTGCACCACGTGGTGCTTGTGTGAGCCACGTGTTTGCGCCCATCTTGGCCTGGACTCTTAACTGTTCCTGCTTCATTCTGATGAAGCTGATTTTTTTTTTTTTTTTTTTAATCGTGGATCATTTTAAACCCATGAATTTATTTTGGGAAAGCTTTTAAAACTGTCCTGCTTTCTGAACTGTAGGATGGTAAACTGTGGCATTGTGATGTTAAACATGTCCTCCTTTTCTCCTCAGTCTCTTCTGCTAAGAAAGAGAAGAAGAAGAAAGCGAAGATTTCAGATGACGAAGTCGGGGTAATTATAATTCTCGATTTTAAGCGGTTTTACGGTTGAAAGGTCTGGCTGTGGTCCAATCTGAAGTGATCAGACTTCTTTACTACCTCCTGAAGTTACCACCTTTAGCAGTGGGGTTCCTTCTGTAGGGGTCGAAATATATAGTCTCTCAATCCCTGGACTGCGCTGTCCTGCAGACGTTTCGGCATAAAAACAGTCCCGGTTTTATGTCACTTCAGTATGAACCTCAGTGTTTGTTTTTTCGTGTTAATAAGTGGCTTTTTTTTATATATACAGGAAATCCAAGAAACGGGAGATTTCCTCATCAAGCCCGAATCCAAGGTTGCCAAACTTGACACGTCCCAGTGGCCTTTGCTGCTCAAGGTAAACCTCACTTTGAACGTGTTTTTGTCTCCGCGCAGGTTGACTCGGCATGTCGTATGATGAAAGTGTTCATCCATTCTCTGAGCGCGGCTGGTCCAGACCCTCTGCAGCTCCTTCGGTCCGTTCTGGACCGTGGGGTTCTGGTGGCCTTGTTCGTCCAGTGTTCTGCTGTTTCAGTAGGCTGGAGGTTCAGGTCATCAGGTGCAGAGAGACCAGACTGGCCTCGTCAAAGATGAGCGAACACGTCTGATCACATGCGTCTAAAAGCCTCCGTTTTAAAACGCTAGTTGAAGTCACTTTAACCGTGTGATTTATTCTGAAGGCAGAATTTTTATTATTTTTGTTTCTTGTCCGGTTGTATTTCTATCTAGAATTTTGATAAGCTGAACATCAGGACAGCGCACTACACACCCCTGCCCCATGGCTCGAATCCCCTGAAGAGGAACATTAACGATTACGTCAGGTAAACTCATCTGTCCGTGGTGTTCCTCGGGGTTTTGGCAAAGCCACATGATGTGATTTAGATAGCATTAGCACTCTGTGCAAAGATGACCTCCTAATCTATCACCCAAGACTGATGGCTGCTAATAAAGTTTCGACGCGGTTGCCGATTTGATAATTGTGTATATATATATATTTTTTAAAAATTTTGGTATAATTTTGGCTGCGACTTTTCTTAATTTTCTGTCCAGATCTGGTTTTATTAACTTGGACAAGCCAGCAAATCCGTCCTCTCATGAAGTGGTTGCGTGGATCAAAAGGATCCTGCGTGTGGAGAAGACGGGCCACAGCGGGACGCTGGACCCGAAAGTCACGGGCTGTCTGATCGTGTGCATCGACAGAGCGACGCGATTAGTCAAATCTCAGCAGAGCGCAGGTGAGTGGGATTTTTCTGTGCACTCGCTTTGGATTGCGGAGAACTGAACCTTCAGTAATAGTGAAGGTGTCTGGTGTGGAGCAAGTCCAGACAGCTCTTTAAAAAAAAAAAAAAACTTATTTATTTTTTAGAAGCTTGCTTGATTCTGTGAGCATGACCTCGCTCAGTAAAACCAGTGGCCTTTCCTCAGTACTCTTGTGCCGTGTGTTTCAGGCAAAGAGTACGTGGGCATAGTACGGCTGCACAATGCGGTAGAGAACGAACATCAGCTCGCGAGGGTAAGTGTTCGTACGTGTTCATAAGGGGGTCGACGTGAAATGATGAACCCGTTTATCCATTCTCTGAGTGTCTCCAGGCGCTCCTCTCTCCGCCGGGCTTCTCGTCGCTGCTTCAGCGTTCTGCTGTCGTAGCTGATGCTGGAGGACGTGCGGGTTTGGAGAGCCAGGATTCACCGAGGAAGACTTAATGGGGCTGATCTCGTATTGCAAATCCATCTATTCATATCTGCTCAAAAATCGTGGAAAATCGCGTAGTTTAAATTGGTGTATGTGGTTCTCCCGTGTAGGCTCTGGAGTGTCTCACCGGAGCGCTGTTCCAGAGGCCTCCTCTCATCGCCGCAGTGAAGCGACAGCTACGAGTCAGGACCATCTACGAGAGCAAGCTCATCGAATACGACCCGGAGAAAAGACTCGGTAAGCTTTAGCTATCTTTTAAGTTCACTGCTTTAAGAGTTTTGGATAAAATAAAGCCATATGATGTCATATAGATTGCATTAGCATTTTTATTTTTGGTGCAAAGATGACCTCCTATCTATCACCCGAGTCTGATGGCTTGTCCGACATTAGACTTTTCCCGACGTGAATGGGGAAACTCTGAACGGCGTCTGAAGAGTTTTTTTTTTTGCCTACTGCAGGTATTTTCTGGGTAAGCTGTGAGGCAGGGACGTACATCAGAACGCTGTGTGTTCATCTGGGGCTGCTGCTGGGAGTTGGAGGTCAGATGCAGGAGCTCAGGAGGGTTCGGTCTGGAGTGTTGGGCGAGATGGTACGTCTCTTAAGGTTGTGCGGTGGTATTGATTCAGGTTCACTGTGCACCTGACCAAAGTGTTGAGTTCAGTTCTGGGCTTCTTCCCCCCCAGTCCTGTTAATTAATCTTTGGTACATCAGCTGGCTGAAGATGAGCAGATGATGAGTTGCGCTTGTGGTGCAGCTTTACTACATCTTCCCCCAACATTCTCCATGCTTATTCAGGTGTGAGATGTGATGTGTGCTCATGAATTAATGAATTAATATCTGGCAGGACTGCATGGTGACCATGCACGACGTATTAGACGCTCAGTGGCAGTTTGATCACAACAAGGATGAGACCTACCTGAGAAGAGTCATCTTCCCTCTGGAGAAGCTGCTCATCAGCCACAAGAGGATCGTCATGAAGGACAGCGCGGTGTGTGTTCTTGCTTTTCCGTTCTGTTTGCAGTGCAAGCGAGTGTGTTATGGGTTCTGGTATATATGAGACACGTGTTTATTCTGCCATCAGGTCAATGCTATTTGCTATGGTGCTAAAATCATGTTACCGGGTGTGCTGCGGTATGAAGATGGCATAGAACTGAACCAGGACATCGTCGTCATCACGACTAAAGGAGAAGCCATTTGTACAGGTAATAACATCATATAAATGTAGTTACTCGACTTCTAACCTTAGGCCTCATCCACATGGGTAAATTCTTTTTCCTTTCTACATCCTGGCCTCTTGGGTCGTAAGAACTCCACCACTCCTGAACTACAAACTGCACTGCAAATGGATTTATTACATTTTTTTTTTTTGGGATAAGTTTACTTTTTAAGTAGTACTATGAAATCAAGCCTGACCATGACTAAGTGACGAGTAAATAACAAACCTTTAGCCGTGTTGGTGTTTCACCATCTCTACTGCTCCATTTGCAGCTCTTAATGTTATCCTTGAGGCGTTTTACATAACACTCGGATGTACTATCGCCACCTACTGGACTGGCATACTCATTTGAGCTGGTGGCGATATTCTCGTTTACACCAATAGCGTTTTTTTTTAATTATTATTTTTAACCTGTGTTTTTACCCTGCCCTTTGTAGATGAGGTCTTTAATCCCAACCACATGATGATATATATAGACAGCATTAGCACTCTGTGCAAAGATGACCTGGTATCTATCACCCGAGACTGATGGTTCTGGTTTTTAATTCTGATCCTCCTTAAATGGAAATGAATGGTTTTAAAAGAAAAAAAGCATGTTTGTTTTCGTAGCTGTAGCACTGATGACGACGGCGGTCATCTCTACGTGCGACCACGGCGTCGTGGCCAAGATCAAGAGGGTCATCATGGAAAGAGACACGTACCCACGCAAATGGGGTCTGGGTCCAAAGGTAAGCCCGACGAGAGAGGTGTTTTATTTATTCGTAAACGTGCGTTAAAACCTCTCGTTCTGTACGTTCGAACTTCTGTTTAAAGGATGTCGCAAATTTCGCACGTGTCTTTTCAGGCCAGTCAGAAGAAAATGATGATCCAGAAAGGCCTTCTAGATAAACGCGGCAAGCCGAACGGGAGCACTCCGGCCGACTGGAAGGAGGGTTACGTGGACTACAGGTACGCATCGTTCTCCTTGGGGCTGTGTTTAACCTTGGTCTTGAATGCGGTGCTTGTAGAGTCAGGTCCAGAATTATTGGCACCATGAGACCGTGTGTCCGGCGGTCGTCCTCGGTTTGTGGTGCACGAGGGTTCCGCTCGTTTTGGAGGTCTCTCTACATCAGTTTGTGCAGACTGTTATCCCTTTTTAGCCTGCGGTGACTCTAGAGGGAGTCTGTCTGCTACATGAACACGCAGAACTCGCGTGAACTCTGTCTGCAGTATGTGTGACAGGCCCGTGGGTTTTGTGGACATGGCTAAAATGGATCTTCAGACTGGTTTATTCGTGTGCGTGCCCGTCTGATTCACCGTACCATAGTTTCTGTCCGTTTTATGCCATTCTGACCGCGTTATGCTTTTTTTTTTTCTTTTTTCCTTTCCCAGCAGTAAACCCAAAGTAAAGGTAGAAGCAGCTGCTGAAGATGGTGACGCTGTTCAGGCAGGAGTAAAGGTGAACTGTCAGCTTCCTACTAGCTTGTTGCTTTAGTCGTGTTTTTTAAATTTATTTATCTTATTTGGTTGTTGTGTTTTTAAGCTTATGTTTGGAATTGAATTTTCTGCTAATCTTTTGCGTGCAGAGGAAACGCGATGAGAGCGGAAGCGAGGGCGACGCCGTGCCCTCGACCCCAAAGACAGACGAGGTCAAGAAAGAGAAGAAGAAAAAGAAGAAAGAAAAGAAAATGAAGCTGGCTGAGGAAGTAGCGGAAGCAGCAGAAGCCACCGAGGACGCAGCGGCAGAAGGGGAAGGAGAGGTGAGCACTACTGATACGATTATCTTCGTTTTAATCTTATACTTAATCGTGTCCAGGAAAACGATCAAAACTTATTTGTGTATATTGTATAAGAGTTTTGAAGCCTTTTGGTACGAGACGTCTCTTCCTCGGCCTTTTATAATCCAATTGGAATTCTCCGTCAGTAAAAGGAATCTCTTCGCCGTTAGCTCGGTAAACTCCCGACAGGTCTGTTTAGGTTGGTTGGGGTGCGGCAAATCTCAAACGCTGTTGGCTGTCGTGTCGAAGAGCTCGACCGAATTGCACGACGTCGCGTTTTAATATCCGTTGTTCGAACCCATTTGCAGGTCACAGAAAGCGCCAAGAAGAAGAAGAAGAAAAAGAAGGCGAAAGAGGCTGATTCGGACTGAAAATCTGATCCGATCTAACAGACTGTTAAAGCTCACCAAGTCAGGACAAGGTGACGTGACCACCGGGGATCAGCCATAAACTCGGCCCTGCTCCTGCTTCCCTTCCTCGGCCGGTCTTTCGCTGCCGTCAAACAAGTGACTGATTTTAAAGATCTCCAGTTAGCCTCTTTAAAAGCATGAACATTGAGAGAGAGTGTGTGTGTGTGTGTGTGTGTGTGTGTGTGTGTGTGTGTGTGTGTGTGTGTGTGTGTGTGTGTGTGTGTGGCAGAGCAGACCTGAAATCTCTGCAGGCAAATCATGTTCTGGACTTCAGTTTTATTCTGAAAATGATTCACCATCCCATCATCGTCATCATCTTGTTGATTAAAATGTCACCGTGAATATTGACACGTGGCTCGCAGCTTTCAAAGCTAAGAATTTTTTATTTTTTTTCCCTCTTCACCTTTTCTCAATTTTTTTTTTTTTTTTTTTTACACGTGAAAGTCAAGTCTTCTGCCTTTATTTGTACGTTAACGAATGTGCGTTTATTTTGTATTATGTATATAACAGAGGATCAACTTGTAATCCTGAAGCAGAAGAGTTGGATCAAATAAGAATTTTTGTTTTTTCTACATGCGTGTACTTTTGTCATCTATGACTCCCAACATGTTCGATGTAGTATCACACACTCCAGGTTTTCAGTGTTGGATATTTTATTCAGTCAACCGCGAAAGTGCAACACCATCATGATCTACATCCAGAACGACAGACACTGAAAAGTCACCAACAACCGCTTGACGTCGTTTCCCTGTTTTATTTTGTTTTTATCCCCCCCTTAATACAGCACATGTAAACGTGTTGGGGTTCTGTGGTATTACGGTAATACAACACAACACTGAAACCACGTTCGAGAGCGAACGGCGTGGTGTTTATCACAGTAGTGGTCCGTTTTGCATCATTTGTCCTGCACCACGTACCTGATGTTTACTGGCACTGTGTAGTGCTTATTTTTATTCTTTTTTTTTTTTTAACTCGTATCTGATTCATATCCGAAAGGAAAATCTCTAACTTATTGCTTTTAATAAAACAAACATTTATAAATACACCTTAGCCGGGGTTAGCAGCTTGAACTGACGGACAACGTGAGTTTAGTCTTGTGACTCGGTATTGCACCTGGTGTACACTAGTGTGGGTTCTTTATTCAACGTGAAGGTGATGGGATCAACGTGTGGGCATCAGTAGACCCAGGACACGGGAACCCACTGTGGGCTGGAGGAGGCGCTCTCCAAGGCTTCTTCCACACCTTTCACACACTCGTCCACGTCGTTGTTGACCAGGATCACGTCGAAGAAATGGCGGTAGGTGCTGAAAATGGTGTCCGATTCCTTCTGGATGGCTTGCAGTGCTTCCGACTGTGGCGTGGAGATAGAAAGCGGGTTATTGTGGCGGATTAACAATGATATCCGTTCGATTTTTACATCGTTCGGGTGTTCATGCGTCGATTTAAAAAAGGTACTGAACGTGTAAAAAAAAAAAAAAAAAAAAAAAAAAAAAAAGCTTTAAAGTGAAGTTTTGGTACCGGATGAATAGAAAACATTGGGAAAGGAGATGCAGCTGACCTGGTTGCCCGTGTTGGTTGGTGCTATGAACACGACCAGGGGAGCGAACTCGGCTGTTCTGAGGAGTTTCAGCGTCTGAAAGAAAACCGTGTTTAAGTGTGTGAGGGGAAAGAAGATTACAGGTTTAAATAAACATTTTTTAAGGAATACATTTCATCCCAGAGATTAACAAATGGGTCTAGAATGTGATTTTTGCTCCAGATAGCTGTATAACATCAGGTAGAATGGTTGATTGAGCTTGCTGTAAAGTATGGCCTCAGTGGAGCATTTTTATCAGCTATCATTACTGATCAAATGTATTCATATTAAAATAAAACCACTAAAATCGGTTGACCTACAGTGCTGGGGGAAAAACAAAAGTCAATAAGAACTAATCCAATTCAAAACAAAAAATGATCAATCGAGCTCTTGTGCAAAATCTCTGAAAACAGCCTTGGAGAGAAAAAGGTTCCAGCACCTTAAATGGTTCCTTAAGTTTGCTCCTCTGGAAGCACTTCACTGAGCAATGAAACGCACAGCGTTCCTTCATTCAAAGAAGCGGTTTGTTCGGGTCTACCTGAGGTTCGACGTCCAGCAGTGCAATCTTGTCTTGCTCATGGATCTTCTGGATGGTCTCGATCTTGGTGCCGAACATGCTGCCCTGAAAACTTCCGTACTCCAGGAGCTCGTTCCCCACGATGCATCTGGTCATCTCGTCGTCGGAGACGAAATAATATTCCTGTCCGTTTTCTTCGTCTTTCCTCGGAGATCTCGTCGTGTCTGGTTGAATTACGAGATGTTTTTTATTGGTACTTTATACAGCGCCTCAAATCTGATTCAAAATGTCGATCAATGCTTTATTTTCGACTAATTGGAATAAACACAGTGTATATCCGTGCTGATAATTACGTTTACCCTCAGACTGTAGGTAAGGATGTACCTCTGGGACATTAGCTCGTGTAGATAGATGCCGTATATAGAGAAAAGCCGATTCGTTCTACATCGCGTACGTTTAAGTTTACGCTTACAGATCAAACACAAAATATTGAGAAGAGATCAGATTTACTGTCTTATAAAGGTTTTTTTCTTCTTCCTCCAAATAACCTGAAAAATCACACTGTGTGAGATGTGATCGGAACGAAACGTCAATCGAACTTGTGCCTGAATTCCGGCCTTGTCTTGTCATGTCGTGCCATTTAATTTGTCTATGGCTTGGTGGTTGTTCCTGGTCCTGTGTACTATCTGTTATTTTACACTTCTCTACCGACACGTGTTTGCTGACCGTCTCCAAAAAACAGACCTCATTTGGTCCGAGCGGAACGGAAGTACGGAGAGCAAATCGGATCGGTTTGCACCTTTACTGTTACAGCTCGCCAAAACGTCGTCCTGTATAAACCACTTACGAGGTGCAGGGTAGTCGAACTTTTCTGGGTATTTGGTCAGCAGCGAACTTTTGATGTGACTCCTTCCCACACCAGGAGCACCTACACAGAGGAGGAAAAAAAAAAAGACAGAAGTATGACTTCGCATCAGTGCGACGCACACAGTTGAATTAATGCTCGTCGCAGTTCCGCACAACACGTCGGTGTCACGTTCTCCGGAACGTGCGCCCTCTCCGTGCCCGTACTGACCTATGAGTACCAGCGTTTTTCGATTGAATGCAGGGAGCTGCACAACCTCTTCATAAGAAATGACATCAAGCTGATCAAAGACTGGAGGGAAAAAAAAAAAAAGGTCCAGGTAAGATTCATAATTGTGTTAGAAATCCTTATAAAAGGTTGATGGGATACTTACTAGAGCTGTGTTTCGCCAGATACTTGTCTTTGCATTTCTTCTTTTTGCCAAAAGGACTACACGACGGACCGGCTTCATCGCTGCGCTTACTTTTGCTCGCCACACGCCTGGGAAAAGATAAAAGCATAAAAAAATAAAGCCGAATGATTACTTCACTGATCATGGATAACGTCAAATATCAATTTACATTCAAGTTGATATATCATTCTAATTTAAATTACAGTGGCGTTATAACACCCGTACCATTCCTGAAGTTCGGGGGACGGTATGAGCCCGGCAAAGTCTTTGCCTGAATTGTCCACCCTGCCCTGCCACCAGTTCGGATCCTTCTTGGTGATGATCTTGATGATGTCACCGGTTTTGAATTTAAGGCCGGCCTCTTTGCATGGGATGAGCTCGTCCTTGGCAGGGTCGTAGTCGAACTGAGCCCTCATGTACATCTAGAGTAAGACAAACAATAGATTATTAAAAACACTCGCCGTGGTTGTGCTCAGTGACTCGACACCGATCTCGTGGTCAGGTCCTAAACATCTGAGCACCTTTAATGACTAGTGAACATGAGTGACGTGGAAACATAAAAGCTCATAATGGCCTTGTTAGGACTGTTCTACACTACGTTCGTATACACTATACGGCCAAAAGTTTGTGGACACCTGATCTTCACACCCATACGTGCTTCGTATCCAAACTGCTGGCGCGAAATATTGAAGCACTCGATCGTACAGAACGTCGATTTCCCGAAGAACTAAGAATCCCAAACACTGTTCCAGAGCGACAATGCACCTGTGCACAAAGCGAGCTCCAGGAAGACATGGTTTGATGAGGATGGAGTGGAGTGGAGGAACTCTAGAAGAACATGGAGGATCTTGTTAAAAAAAAAAAAAAAAGTCTTGTAGCTACATTTAGTTCTCTATGGTTGATGTGGTTTGAGCAGTGAATGAAGATTCTTGGGGCGTATATGAGAATGATATAAATAGTTCTCTGTAATGTTTAAGGTTTGTTCCAGTGTTTTTACCAACCCTATGGCAGCTGTGACGTTATTTGGGATATCACACTCCTGACTTTGTAATTGGTGCACTCGTGGTTTTGCGGTACCGTCTGATGTGTCCCATTTCTCATTCTTGGCTTCACATTGGGTGCACATGAGCAGGGATTAGAAATGTTACATTGTACAAAAAGCAAAAATGTAACAAATATATTATAAAACGCGCAGACCAAATGACTCTAAAGCAGTGGTCAGCAACCCCCTTCCTTGAGATCTAACTTCATACGGGTTTCGTCTCCAACCAAAGTTTAAAATTTAGTGGATCGAGAACTTCTCAAGGCAGTGATCAGATGATCAGACGGGAACGATTACGCTTGTAGCTAAAGTCTTCAGGGTGGTAGATCTCCAGGAACAGCGCTGGTGACCACTGCTCTAAAATGCTCGAGAGTGAAAACGTTATTTCAAAAGAATGTGCTGTTTTTCATTCCAGTGTTTCAGGATTTTCTTCCTGTGCAGAATCTGCCGCTTCCTGTACAGGACAATATGAGGATAGAGAGCCGCTGTAGCTGAGTTTTCAGAGATGGAGCGACGGCGGGATAATCTATGAAGAAATTATTTTCCGTACGATTTTGCAAGCAGAAAATCACAGTGCAAAGTAGAAGTTACTGGTTAAATGCAGTGCTACTTTTTTTCCATTTCTACCATAGTCTTCCTGTGAGCGGAGAAGGCTTTCATATGTAAAGAAGCGTTCTTTTATTTCGTTCTTCCAACTAAACCGGAAGGCGCGTGGAGCTCGAGCAGGAACGTAAATGTTTCTGTTCAGAACGAATCAAAACGAAAAACAAATCATCACTAATACTTGCTCATGAGTGCCCTCTACGCATCCTGGGGAGAACAAAGTGCCGGAGGAGGACAGACGGGTTTAGTGTGTCACTGTAAAGTCACTAGAGCTAGGACAGCGAGGGCAGGAGTAGGGCGTTTTCCAAACGACTGACCTCGAATGAGAAAGAAATTCTGAAATTCCTTTAACCGTGTCCACGGAATGCACTCTGTGTCAACGCAGTGAAACAGCCCTGTTGTGCCAATCATGACAAGAGTTTTTTTGTTTTTTTATAAAATGAAACCAGAATTGAAAAGCTTTGTTAGCAGTTACAAAAAAAAAGGCAGTGTAGTGTTTAATGAGGAAGCGGGATTTTCTATGGTTAGCCACTACTGGTATCTAAATGACTAAATACAGTCACCTGATTCACAGGATTACAGGAGCCCCCTAATGAAGAACAAACCATGTGTTTGAAAGCAGTTTCTTTTAGTTAAAAGTTAATAGAATTTAAACATAAATGTAAAATCACTGCAAAATCCATCCATCTTCTATACCGCTTATCCTTTTCAGGGTCACGGGGAACCTGGAGCCTATCCCAGGGGGCATCGGGCACAGGGCGGGGTACACCCTGGACAGGGTGCCGATCCATCGCAGGGCACAATCACACACACACTCACACACACATTCATACACTACGGACACTTTGGACACGCCAATCAGCCTACCATGCATGTGTTTTTACTGGGGGAGGAGACCGGAGTACCCAGAGGAAACCCCCGCAGCACGGGGAGAACATGTGAACTCCGCACACACAGGGCCACGGTGGGACTCGAACCCCCGACCCTGGAGGACGTGCTAACCGCTAATCCACCGTGCTCCCCCACTGCAAATTATTTCTTATTATTGGATTTCAAGCTTTCTTATTTCTGTCGGCAGATAATTCTGTTTCTTTCTAGAAATAAATACTTACACTTACAAATAGTTATCTGCCAATAGAACAAGACTATTTCAAGCTTGAAATGAGTCAGATATCTGTAAATAGTTTCTTATATTAGGAAATACAAGATAAATTTGACAATATTCAAGATATTTTCACTTGCCTTTTTTTTTTTTTTTACAGTGTAATAAAAATAAAATTAAACAACAACAACAACAACAACAACAAGAAGCTTTTACTTGAATAGAGCTTATTTCTCACCCAAAGGAGTAAAGTTGAAAACATACGAACATAAAGACAAACAAAGGACTCGAAATAGAAGCAGTGTAGAGTTCTGCTCACCTCACAAACCATGAAGCGACTTTGCTGATTCGGGATGATTTTCAAAGTGACGATGCCCTCCGTATCTTTCTGCGATGATAATGATAATAATAATAATATTGTATATTAAGAGCGCACCGTTCCGAAGAACAGCTGTACATGCATGGATCGTCCTTATATCGCTGGCAGCTTCAGGAGAAATACTAACCAGAATCTTTTGCAGTTGGTCCACACTCTGATTGGCAACACTTCTACCGTTAATCTCAGCAATTTCATCTCCTTCATGTAAGGAACCTACGTAGATGTACTACAGATTATCCTCTGCCTTTTTTTCTTAGTGGATAAAACACATCTGTCCAATACCTTTAAATTTAAAGTCTAAGTCAAGCATTACAAACCTTGCCTGTGGATCATCCCTCCGTGTAATATTCTTGCCACCATGCACTTCTGTTTCTCGTTTAGTTTGAGAGTCACACCCTGAATAGAAACGGAGGGGAAAAAAATAAATGTGAGCTTGATGACAAACATCTTGAACGATTCTTAAATGGATAGAAACGTCGAACTGAAGACAGGACAGTACCAGTGGTTCTGACTGATGCTTCTCGAAGGCCACCTCGCGCATCTTAGACACTTCTTTGATGTTCATATGGCCAGTGCTGCCGTTCGTGTATACGGTCTCCTGCTCCTTTGCTTCAAATGTCTGCACGGCACACACACACACACACACACACACACACACACACACACTGGGTCAACAGTCCAGGCTGGTGGTGGTAGAGTAATGGTGTGGGGAATGTTTTCTTGACGCACATTGGGCATCTTAATACCAAATCGAGCCTCGTTAGAACCCTAAAACCTATCAGAGCATCATAGCTGACCTTGAACATCTCTTTATAGCCACAGTTTACCATCTTAAAACGTCACAAAGTCGTCTCAAACTGGTTCCATGAACTTGACACTTGTTCGGAGAGCAAAGGGGGTCCTAGCCAAAATCAGTAAGTTATTAAAGCATAAATAATACACTGAAATGATCTGTACGTAGTGATTTCTCCTTCACACACCCACCTTGAGATGTTTATCATGGCTTCACAAATACAATTTATTCTGGATTTATTTGAATAAAACGTTCTCTTCGTATCATTTGGGACACGTCTCGCGACGCGTTTTACAGCTTCCTACGATCCGAAATCTCTGGAAGAGTGTAGTGCGTGTGCACGGAGAGGTCACGTACACAATACTTCACACACAGCGTTTATCCGCTAGCACCACCACAGGGTAATGTCAGAATGTCACGTTAAAAGCGTTCAGCTGTGCTTTATAGCACATATCTACTTGTGCCATTTGCTCTAGGTTAAAGATTAAACTTTCACATTTTTAACAACTCATTAGATCCCAACAGACATGACAGGGTTGTCATGGTTCTGGGAACGGCTCAGGAGGTCTGCAAAGTCGCGTAAAGGGAAGGCATCAGTAAACTCACAACACTAGTGAACCCTTTCAGGGTTGTTTTTTGTTGTTGTTGTTGTTGATCGAAAGCTTGGAATAATGTCAGTGTGTAATCTCTCAACAGCGAATGGTTCTGAAAGGATTATTTGATAAAGCCATTTATCATGTTTATAAGTTTGCTTTTATAATGTCAAGTAAATCTGTGGAATCTTCTGGTGAGATACTAAATCTAAACGCCAGTAGTTCGGTTTTGATTTTTAGTGATCAACCTGATCACTTGCCACATTTGGTACCGACTGTTAATCTGAGAAAGTGCTAGAAAATGGCTGCTAACGAAGGATAGCACTGTTTGTATCAGTACTACATAGCGCTTCCTGACTCTGATGCTCTTAGTGCTCAATAACGCAGCATAAGGGGAGAGTGGGGTAAGTTGTCACGTGGCTAAAGTTCTCACACGGGTCATATGTCCAACACCAGACGCGCTAACTCAAACTACATAGCTGTTTTGTGTGATTTTGAGCTCTGAGGTCAATTCTCTGTCACTCTGAGGTGAGCAGAATCTTCTTACTGAACTCTTTTACTCGTATTAGAATAAAGATGCCCCGATACCGATATCCGATACCAGGTGATACTCTGTGGCGTAAGGTTAGGGTACACCGTCAAAACAAAAACCATGTACTCGCACCCAGTCTGGAAAAGAAAAGGCATTGGTTTATCTCCAAATTACACAAAGGCTTTGGCGTAACATGTCACATCGGACAACTTGCTAAGGTGTATAAACTGACATGCAGAGCTTATGATATTGTAGTAAAAGCTACAAGCTTCTAATTATAGTACCAGAATGTTATTGTAAATTGATTATTATACTGGATAGTTATCTCACGTTTGCCTCGCACATCCAGGGTTGGGGGTTCGAGTCCTGCCACCACCCTGTGTGCGTGAAGTTTGCTTGTTCTCCCCCTGCTTTGGAGGTTTCCTTCGGGTACTCCAGTTTCCTCCCTCAGTCCAATGACATGAGGTTGATTGGCATCTATAAACTGTCTGTACCGTGTGCGTGAATATGTGTGCGATTCCGCCCTGCGATGGGTTCGCACCCCGTCCAGGGTGTCCCCTGCCTTCCCGAGAGTCCCCTGGGATAGGCTCCAGGCTTCCCACGAGCCTGTCTACGAGAAGCGGTATGGAAAATGAATGGAACGTCTATCCAATATTAAAAGTCGTTGTTTTACAAGTTTTCTCATCTTCATTCGGATTTGCATTCACACGCTTTGGCCGTGTAGGTGCCAACTTTTTTTCCACATAAATCTCCAGACGTCACACCTTAAGATTTCTTTCTCTGGAGATTCGTCGACCCGTCGATTCGTCCCCGCTCTCCTCAAACATGTCACTAATACATTATGTACAGGGCCATAAAAAGTTACGCAGCTATAAAACCTGCTGATTAGAAATTTCTGGGCACTGCCCTTTAACCATGTAATAAGGAAAAGGATCACGACAGCAACGTTCAGCATGACAGCAGAGTGAAGATGGCTCATGGCGTAATTCAGCTGTAAAGCAGTGAATTCAAGGCTCACGTGTGGAGCATGAACGCTAATCTGATGTGCACTATTGCATGATTCAGCACAGGCTAAAAGGTCACACGGTTCTTATGACTCTTAATCGCAGGATCAGGACTTTGGTCCTGTGCTGAGACTTTGAGAAAGAGCTCATGCAGTTCCTGGAAACGTTAATAAGGAATCTTCCCGGAACTTTTTCTAGCGTACGTGTGATTAGCACGAACTGAGGCTTCAACAGGTTTCCCTGGATTTAGAAAAGAAATGATATAATTGAAAGGGCAGGTATCTGGGTTGGAATATGGGCTAGTACTCAAGAGTGCTACAAACTCGAGCGACAAAGCAGTAGGTCTGCTGAAACGAAGATTTTTATGTGGAAAAAAATGCTAAAGTCAGCGAAAATACTGCTGACCATGCCTCTTTTCTCTGGGCCACACACACACACACACACACAGGATATGAAGCGTCCTGTCAATTCAGCAACAATTGAAACATCAAGGTTCCCTTTTCCCACATTTTATCATCATCATCATTTAAAAAAAATGGTTATAAAATACAGTAGATCATAAGATATAAACATGCGAGCTGTGAGTATTACGTTTAAGTAGCATAATACTCAATTTCAGAACTCCACTTTATAATTGATATTAAATCAAGGTTAGTGTTTGGGTTGTTGGGGTTTGGACGGGGTGTAGGGTCTAAACAGTAAAACTTTGGCTCCAGGTCAAATCTAATTGGTGCAGGATGACTCATGCAGAAATACAGAGACACACAAGGGGAGGGAGGATCAGATGTCCTTATTTAAATACAGACACAAGCAGGATACTGTACTAAATCTAGTAACCAGGATGACCAACTACTGATCAGTAGTAATTGTAAACAAAAAAAAAAAAAATAAGATGCTCAAAAACTATTTTAACCAGGGTTGCCAGGTCTGCACCCAACAGCCATTCAAAATAAAATAAATTTTAAAAAAAAAGTCAGGCAACCCCAACACTAATGGTCAATAAAACACATCCAGTGGACAAGCAGTATAAAAAACATGCGATTTCCCAAAACAGTTCCTCATCCAAGGCCTAAAATAGCATCACATAATTACTAAATTGTCATAGATAAAAGAATAAGTTGGAAAACGAGAAGACCACGCAACATATCGTCAAAACAAACAAGTAGCGCTGCATGCGTTTGACTCAACTCGGACGCCTGAACTTGGAATGATGTCATTTTCAAGCGTTCAAGTGCGACTTTCACACCACGACACTGCGCACTGTAAGCAACTACGAGAGTTTATACTACTACTATAAACTTATTTAAGAGTAGAGAAGGGATATTTTATTCTCTGTTGATGTTGTGAGCGGCCATGTCGAAACCACGTCATGTAGTGAACATGGCTTTGAAGACGACTTCCTGACTTTCTAAGCAGGAATTCCAAGTTGAAGTTTGGTAGTTTCATAAGTCAGCAGTTGGAAATTGAGTTACAAGCTTTCGTTGAAGTCCACTTACACCAGCTGGCCCCGTGAAACGACCAAACCGCAAGCTGCGGCAGAAATCAAAAGCAACCCAAAATCCACCAGAATACCCTGTACATGGACAATAATTAAAAATCGAGCCACTTCTTCTTCTAAAGAACAAACTGTTTAGAAAGTCGAGAACAAACGTCAGCGCAATATACTGTTCAGGTAATGAAACACACCAAGTTGGTTTCAGATCATCTGGATCAATCCTAAGTGTTTCCACAGCAACGTTCCCATACTGTTCAACACAGACAGTGGTTTAGATTTCAGAGTCTAAACAGAACCTGAAACTGCTTCGAGGCAGAAAATCCCAGCTCAGTCTTTCAGTCTTGCACAACTTTCCAGCTGATAGAGGCATGACAACTCCTCCTTGAAGGATCGCTGCGAAAAACGCTGATGCACAATGTCTGCCACGCGGAGGAAGTCACATGCGCTTAGCAAACCGTCTGAACAGCCAGCTCTAGTCAACATGTATAAGGGGCTCAGCTGAATGTGCAATTATACAACCACAGATCGAAAAGAACACGCAAAGTAAGGTTTCGTAACAGCAGCAGGTCACGTTTCATCTATTTACTGTGTGACATAATACAAAAGACATCAAGTCAAGAAGAATCTCCCATCAGTTACTAACGCTAGTCAGATTTAGCGTATACTACTGGACCCTGAGATTTACTCTAGTATTGTCTGGAATCCATGCACAGTGAGGTAATTAACTTTTGAAGGGCTAAAGAGGTTCTTCTTGGAATCCCCTGAAAAGGAAACACTTGGCTTGTTAAAAAGGGACAAACCAAAAACACTCCTGAGGTTGCTAAATGGAACTTAAGATTTATTTTTATACCGAGCTCCTGAGTGGTGCCCCTGCACTGTGTTTGACGGGCAGAATGGGAAAGCATTTGCACCATTGTCGGACGATTGAGTGTTTGAATCCCAACAATGCCACAGCCATCTGTAGCCTGGAGTGGCCTCCAAGAGAGCAAAATTGGCTGTGTTCTCTGGGTGGGAGGGGCATATGCGCTCTCGCTCTCTCTCGTGCTCTCTCTCCTGCCAATTACAGTGATACTAACCAATCATGGGCGTCTGTGAGCTCATGGATCATGCTCATGGCTGGTGGATGGGAAATGGCCAGGACCATATTAGGGCTAAAGACAAATATACCAACAGAATATTTAACGTAGGGTGAGAAGCTCGGCTATCCGAGAGGAACTCAGAGTAGAGCCGCTGCTCCTTTGCGTTGAAAGGATCCAGTTGAGGTGGTTCGGGCACCTGGTAAGGATGCCCCCTGGGCGCCTCCCTAGGGAGGTGTTCCAGGCATGTCCAGCTGGAAGGAGACCTCAGGGAAGACCCAGGACTAGGTGGAGAGATTATATCTCCACACTGGCCTTGGAACGCCTCGGGATCCCCCAGTCGGTGCTGGTTAATGTGGCTCCCCTGCTGGAGCTGCTGCCCTAAGACCCGGTTGAGGATGGATGGATGTACGGAATATTTAATGTCAGATGTTCCTTCATTAATGTCAGATGTTCCTTCAGGGACTGTCTTTACAGATCAATAGTGTAAGTGACATGTTGTGGTGAATAGTCAGAAGCAGAAGCTTGTATTTTTCTCACCAACTGATGGAGAATCTGGACAATTTGCACTAGTAGAACTCGTTTATTTTTTTTCCCTCTAAAAGTGTAGGCTTACGGTATATACTACATCAGAAAGGGTTAAACGATGATTCATGTTGGTTCAGAATTGCTCGGTATCATCACACCATGTAATAAACTGGTACAGAGTACATTAACAGTACGTAGAAATCTGTCCGATTTCAGCAGATGTTATCCGTGTACCCACCTCCATCTTATCTTATCAGATCGACGTCTTGAGACATTTCTCATCGTCTCTGATGCAAGCACATATTTAAATATTCAAAAGGAGTATTTCACAAAGGAGTATTTCACCACAAAAGGCCACTGGTGCAACAGTAAATGGATTTCAGACAGCAGCAGTTAAAACAAGTGCACGTGCTCCCAATTACAACCGCTGTGAAGTTTCTCGGAGCTGAAGATCCTCCTACACCACAGAAGACCACAACAGTTTGACGTGGTGCAAAACAACATGTGGTTGAAGTACTTGCTCGCATGTGCACAACACCGAGTTCTTTAAAGTCAAGTCACATGGTGTACAACACTGAGAAAAACAACTTGCCTCACCACCCCCAGGGCTCGTCTCCCCTTATCGTGTGACAGCTTAATCGCTCTGCACTGACTTTTGACCTGCTACAAGAATTGTGCGTGAACATGAAATGCTTTTGAAAGGAACATTAAGTGCAAGTGAGAGGAATATAAACAGGCAAACAATAACGACCGAACCAAGAAATATTCATATGCATAGTTATTCACGTACACCGATATGATTCAGAGTGTAGAAACTGTACAAAAACGAGTGTAAATGTTGCCAGACGTTGTACTGCATGACACGTTTAGGCGAATAATGTCCTACACTGTTCCGGGAAGTTTATAAAAACGCTAATCTGGCGCTGTTGAGCTTGGCTTGGATCAGTGTGACATTACTTTGATAGACGGTTCATTCATTCATTCAAAACTGCTCATCTGGCTCAGTGTCTAAAGTGACATCTGCATTTAGATTTACAGGAAAAGACTAGTTGTTATTAGTGAACATGGTTCTCCGTGATGTGAGGCTGAACTCCTTGGCAAATCTCACCGTGATAATATGATAGTAAGAACAAAAAGATTAGTACGGCCACTCTCGGGGAAATGTGGAAGTTCATTCCGTCAACAGCGAGGATTGACAACGAGTACAACGTCAGGCAAGCGTAAGGGATTTTCGTGAACGCAGAAGCGAACCGTTTCCTGGCCCCACCGACTACTGTATTTGGAGTCATTGAGATTTATTTGGTTCATCATTAGCTACCGTTATCTAATGATATTGAATTTGTAATGCTAGCATACTTCATGAGATGTTAGCTATGGCCTTTGCAGTCACCATCTCTACCTTATGGAAGATTGTGGACCAACATGTCACAGGAATCAATTTCTCCAGTACAGTTCCAGAGACTTATAGCATCTACACCAGTGTGCATTGAAGCTAATCTGGTGGCTCATAATGCCCCAAAACCTTACCAACACCCTTTATGTTGGTTTTTCCTTTAATGTTTTACCCGTCTGTACATAGATCGTTTATGGGTTTCCACAGAGGGACAACCAGAGAGCGCGTAGGAATTCTACAGTTAAACTTTTCTCTCTCTCTCTCTCTCTCTCTCTCTCGAGAAGAGTCTGAGGAAGTAGATGATCATGATGGGTCTGAAAAGTGCAGAAATTTCGAACACAAGCCAAAGTGACATATTCTATAAGAGTGGGGGAGGGACAGCGTTAACGTTTGTACCGTTTATTTGTATGAAAGTTAAAGAAAAGAAAAAAAAGTCGCACTTGTTTGGCGTGCAAATTATGCACGACGACATCTAGTAGAATGGACGTTTCAGAGCTGCGAGTGCTGAAAGCTCTAGGATGAGCCTCGGGGTGTGAACCATGCTGTGGGTTTTACACTTTAGAGACTTCATAGGCGTGACGGATGGATTGCACTAAGTAGGTGTTAGAGCTGATTACTGTATGTGACCAATGAGGTTTGTTTATTTATTTATTTATTCATTCTGCTACAGGTACAGCATTGTTGTTGGTGCAAGTGCTTTTAATTTTCATTAACGTCTGCAGTGGAGAAAATGACTCTTAATTAATTTGCACTCAGAGAACCGTTTTGTCCTACTACGCTTAATCTACAAGCGAAAGGTTTCCATCAGGGGGACACTCGGTATGTTACGCAACCAGCTCCAAGCTGTTTCCCAGACTTCCCTGCATCAACTGCAGTGATGAGACATAGCAAAACACACTATCTATTTATAGAGTGTTTAGCCTTCTTAGCCCTGGATACATGACTAAGAGTGGAGTAACGCCGACACCGGCAAGCATTCACTGGAGGAATCCTTCCTCAGCATTGTGTGTGAAGTTTAAGAATTATGAATCGAATGGATTCATAAAACGGAGCTCTGCGACACAGTATACACCACCCCATCCATCTAATCCTGTTTTTTTTTTGTCTTAGCACTCGATGGCATTTTGTTTAAGATGAACAAAATGTCGTGTTCCAATCTTTTGTCGTGCCTCTTAATCTCGTCACAGTTCATCATTAGCCATGATGAGTCAAGATGGGAGACAATAGAGCCTCGTTTCATTTACCCATCCCCCAGTTCAAGCTTTATAAGCTCACAACAGCAAAGACGTGATGACCTATGCCATTTTAATCGGATTTTGCCAATGCAATCTTGACAAATAAAACTGTATTAAATTCGTCTCACGTGAAAGAGTTAACCCATAGCTCTTAAGAGACAGAGGGAGATTATATATGTATGTATAGAAGAAACAAAGACATAATACAATAATCGTCTCTCTAATAACATGAATCCATTACTCAGAACATTTGTCTCACTCACTGTGCCTCCTGTTATAAACCGAGATTCCACTGATGGCAAGAGCTGAGTCAGGCCATATGTTGTGTGAGTAGTGTGGAAAAGAGAATTAATCAACACTGATGAATTTATACCATTCACAAAATGACACTTAAGCTGATCAGAAGAATAAAGGCTTATCTAGAACATGGCTGATTGAAGAAATCAGGATTTGGACAAACTGAATTGGAGCAAAATTGAAATAGAGTTTAAAAAAAATTTTTTTTGTAGATTCAATTAAAGTAGGGGTGTGGGCAATATAACACATCATATCATTAATTGTAATCGTATAATTTTAATTATAAGTCAGTCATCACCGTGTCCATGATATTTCAGAAAAGCGTACTGTGACGTAATTTATCACAATGATACCGCTATTACAATCACATCACTCAGGCTTAGCTTTAATATGAATGAAGTCGAAAGAGGATCGACTGCTTAGTCCTACCTTTGCCGTAATCTTTCTAATATTTTAACACTCAATACAGGGGTGGCTGATACAACAAAAATATCATAATCATGATACTTTAAGGCATTTATGATGCACGATATGAATCACAATATTTAGGTTTGCTAACAAACTGACATCAAAACAGCAGTGTTGGTTGCTTTACATATAAATAAAACTTTTGGGCCTACAAATATACAAGACTTGGGTGTGTGTGTGTG